>NC_092389.1:42497200-42689700 GCF_030028105.1 Mobula birostris
TGCAACATTTAAGAGAATTTCGGGTAAGTACATGGATAGAAGGGGTATGGATGGCTATGGCCCAGGTGTGGGTCAATGGGACTCAGCAGAGTAACAGTTTGGCATGGACTAGATGGGCTGAAGGGCTTGATTCTGTGCTGTACTATTCCATTACTCTGTAACTCTACCTTTGTCTATGCTTTGCCTTTTGGAACACCAGTGACCACTGAAGAAATATAGTTGTCCTTCTATGAATTAGGACTGAATTTAAACTTTTATCCCTGTGGGGAAGAAATATTCTTAAATCCCCTCTCCAACCAATGTCAAATACAGGAGACATAACAATTCTGTCCTCAGTAACAGACAAACCAGACAATCTGACATTGCTTGAAAACCAGAAATTATACTTCTCAAAAGGTTGCCACTGGCAGATTTGACACTATACACTGGTACAGATGTCCTTCTGTCAAGTGGAACTGAATCTAAACATTTATCCCTGCAGGGAAAAGATATTCTCGAATCGCCCCTCTAACCAATGTCAAATACAGGAGGCAGATAACAGTTCTGTCCTCAGTAACTGACAAACCAGGCAATCTGATGTTCGAACACCAAAAGTTGTATTTCTCAAACAGTTCCCAGTGGTACATTTGGCATTTCATTTTCATAAAAGGTACTGTTGGTTGATTCTGTTATGGAATTAATGAATTGAGAACTCTACTCTAAATCAATAGTCAGAATTGAAGGTGAACTGCATAGAGCAAATGTTTATGAAAATTATGTTAATGATTATGGTAATCTAATGAATGAAGCCTGTTCAGAATCCTAGACTCAATAGTTAAGTGCAAGTGGAATATTTATTTAAAAAGCATTTATCTACTTATCTTAATACAGGTTGAGCACCCTTTATCTAAAAATCCAAAATCCAAAAATCTCCGAAATGCGAAATTTTTTTTGAGCGCTAACATGACATCACAAGTGGAAAATTCCACAAGGCGCAGGGAAGGTTCCCAGGCGATGGGCAGGTCTCTGTGCACCACAGACAGTTCTGAGAAGTGACCTCACATACTCTGAGTTGGGTCCTGTTGTCCAATCTTTTGTTTCTCATACCTTCTGTTTTTATACCTTACATAAAAGCTAAAAAAAGAAGTAGAATGTAAATACAGTGAATTGTAACCTTTAATTCAAAACATGGCATCACAAGTGGAGACAGCAAGCCTGTCGTTGTTTGTTGTTGCTCAACAGCTGATTCAGGTATTCTCCTGAGGCTGCTGTGCTGCTTTCCTTACCGCACACACATTATATTTTCATTATATTAATGTAATAAGCTTTACTATAAGTACATATGTGATGAGCAAGTGTAGGGCAAAGGCAGCTTACCGGTAGCACATAAATTCGGGGTTGGAAATTGTGGTGATGCCAAACAGCCACTGACTGTCCACCTGGATGGCCGATGTAGTGATAACTTACCTTTCTGTTTGAACAGTGTACATTACTGTTTCATGCACAAAGTTATCACAAATATTGTATAAAACCACCTTCAAGGTGTATGTATAAGCTGAATATGTAATGTAAATGGATTTTGTGTTTAGACTTGGGTTCCATCTCCAAGGTATCTCATAATATAGATGCAAAATTCAAAAAAAAATCCGAAGTCTGAAACACTTCCATCCCCAAGCATTTCGGGTAAGGGGTGCTCAACCTGTAATCATGTAACTAAACTGAGGATCCCATCATAATGGATTACATTGAAACTCTAATGATTTGGTTTAGCTCTTTGCTTACATTCAGGATGCAAATTGAGTATTGTGAGCAGTTTTGGGCCCCTTATCTAAGATGTGCTGACATTGGAGAGGGTCTGGGATGGTTCACAATAATGATTCCAGGAATGTAAGGGTTAACATATGAGGAGCATTGATGACTCTGGGCCTGTACTCACTGGAATTTAGAAGAACTGGGGTGGGGGGGCGTGAAATCTCACTGAAACCTAGTGAATATTGAAAGGCCGAGATAGAGTGGGCGTTAAAAGGATGTTTCCTGTAGTGCGAGAATCCAGGACCAGAGGATGCAGCATCAGAATACAAGGATGTCCCTTTAGAACAGAGATGAGGAGGGGTTAATTTAGCCACAGGGTGATGAATCTGTAAAAGTCATTGCCACGGATAGCTGTGGAGGCCAGATCACTGGGTCTATTTAAAGCAGAGATTGACAGGTTCTTGATTAGTAAGGGTGTCAAATGTTAAGGGGAGAATTCAAGAGACTAGGGTTGAGGGGAATAATAAATCAGCCATGATAGAATGGTGGAGCAGACTCGATGGGTCAAGTGGCCTAATTGTGCTCCTATGGCTTATGGTCTTTTGGTCTTAAGTCTGCAATTACTGTAAAAAAAAATGTCCAGCAAAAGCAGATATTTGTGAATAGCAGGTTGAAGTGATAAGATCTCATTTGAACACTGTAGTCCAGCCACTCTGTTTGACAGTTACTGTTGTTACACAATTAATTAATTACTCACTGCGATGAATTTGGAAATCAAAACTATTTGGAGTATAAAAATTAAACAAACTTGCAATCACCCAGTCTCATTATTGAAGGATGACTTCAAATGATCTGAGGTAGCAGATGGTAAATTTTGTCTGCAAACCGTGGCTTATCACATCCTATCAGGTTGGATGTTGTCAAAGAATGTAGTTTGGTGATGTGGGTTTTATCAAGAGTGTCCTGTCTGCTTGTATCATTGTACAGAATGGTACAGAAGCTGCAATGCATTGGAGTGCAAAACCCCACAGAGGCTAGTAAAAAATGCTAAGTGCATCACTGGAGTCTCTGTCCCCCCTATTTGTGACATTTACTGGAAGCATTGTAGACAAAGGGCCTAAAGCATTGTTCAGGATCCTTACCGCATATCCCACAATCTCTTTGTCCCACTACCATCAGAAAGGAGGTACAAGAGCATCAGGATTAGAACTGCCAGGCTGTGAGACTAATGAATGCCCTGCCACACCTCAGTAGGACATTGAGTTGTTCACTGTTGACTGTTTATGTGTGCTACGCACTGAACATGCATTTTGAATTATATTTTATTAACTTATGGTAATATTTTGGTTTATTTACTGTATGGTTGCATCATGGTGCAGAGGAACATTGTTTCATTTGGTTGTATATATGTACAGTCAGATGTCACTAGGCTTAAATTTGAACTACTAAAGCAGACTAAATTAAGTTTTCCTTTTTTTCTCTTTGCATTTTCTTGCCCTCTCAACTGTGATCCAACCCTGTCTGCAAAAAATCCACCTGTGACTGAATTGTGGCTTGTCGTCATGCGTTTTCCTCATGTCGTAAAGGTAAGTGAAAGCCTTTTGATTATTTTCCCCAGGTACCCATGGAACTGACCCCAGTCAGGAGCATGACATGTTATCTGTGTCTCCCCGCCCCCCCCCTCCCCCCCCCCCCCCCCGGAGAAGCTTGTGTCGAGTTTTATGTGCTCGTGTGTGGTTTAGACACTGCTTAACTTTGGCTTTTGTTCTTTGCTCTTTCAACTTTCCCCAAACTTAATTAACTGAATCACAACCAGTTTGAATGCATTCTGTTGGGTACACAAGACTGGCGGTGTAGTGACAAGATAAAAAGATTTGTATGCAATCTATGAAATCCCATTCTCTTCGATTTTGAAGGTATTAACTACCAACGCCTGAATGGATTAATTACTCCATTACAGCAGCTAATAAAGTCAATTTCACTCAAATGTGTTCAGAGTTTGTTTCCTAATGTTCACACATGGTAGTAGTTGGTGGTTGAAGAATGAGTTTACAATAACCAGAGTTAAAATTGAGAACTTTCCACATGAGCTCAATATACAGTTTGAGTTTATGAGATAAGTTTGGATCTGCCCAAGCTGGGAGGGTTTTGATGGCACTTCAGTGGGTTTGATATAAAAGACACCTAGAATGCTTTTATTTTCTAGTGGCTGCCAAGCCAGTATCAGGGAAACAGAGTGCGAGTGGAATTACCCACAATCTGCTTTGTATAACGGACCTAGAAGCCAGCTTCTACATACTGTTGGGATCAATGGGGTGGCTGGATAGCCTAACGCAGAACATACTAAAATGTAAAATGAATGATAAGACATTGTTGCTTGTAGTGAACCACAGTTGAAAGGTACAGTCAAGGCTGGTGTCTCTGTGTGGTATAACACATGGCAGGATAAATTATACTCAGTGATTTGGCAAGAAAATTGAGCAATTATTCACATCGAGTATGATGTTCTTCTATCTAAGGGGTTGATTATTGATGGGCCCTCAGTTTTCTGTAGAGGCTGATCCAGGATCCACATATTCTGGTGCAGTTTGGGCAAGACTAAGTGGTGGCCGTGGTTAGTGGCTGGGGGTCTTGGTTGATTCAGCGTCTCCTTTCACAGTTGCAACAGAGCAGAGATTGTTTTCATGTAGTGTAGCCTCCCTCTTAAATAGATTTCCTCCTGGTGTATATATTGACTGCAGTGTCCTCCCAGTTTTTAGATAGATGTAATGTTGAATTTCTTCAGTCTCATTTTAATGTTATCGAAATCTTTGAAGCATTTCCTTTGCCCACCAGGGGTTCACTGAGCTTCCTTCAACTGGGAGTAAAAGGATCTGTTTGGGGAGATGTGAGTTAGGTATTCGAATGGCATGACCTAACCATTGGAGTTGGTGTTGCTTTATCACAGGCATAATCAAATGGTCTTTCAAAAGATTGTCCTGTGAGGTAAATGGTGATAATATAGTCATAGCTGAACACCCTCAATTTAAAAGGGCATCACTGAGGTATCTCCAGAATGCATTTTATAAGTTTAGCTTATTATTATTATTGCACAGAATGACACAAGTTTTACCAAATCAGCATTTGTAATTTGATTTTGTGCTCTGAACAACATCAACATAACCCCTAGTGATTCATGGTTGTTGACCAGAAATGCCCAGGGCTTTCTGAGTTGCCATTCTTCTTCTGCAGAGATGATTGGATGTTATAGTGAATGGATGTATAGTGTTTGAATGGTGCAGTGATAGGATGTTACCGTCATTGGATGGTACAGTGATTGGATGTTACAGTCACTGGATGGTACAGTGATTGGATGTTGCAGTCATTGGATGTTACAATGAACATCAGCACCACAGTGGAGTGGGGAAAGTTGGCTTTGAGCTTGGGCAGGACCCTGTTCTGCCTTGCTGGTTCTCCTTACACACTTAGACAAGGCTTATTTTATGCATATCACTTGGATATGTTCCTGGTTTTTGAATTGCACCTGTAAACCTAAATTCCCTACATGAGACAGAAATGAAGAGAGGAAATTTATTATTCGTTGTTGAGATAAAAGTATCACTGATTGATTCTGGTTTTATGGCTCATCCCACTGTTCTTGAGAATGTGGTGGTGGGCTTCTGGGTGCTTCTCAGTGCTGTTAGGTGGAATAATTTACAGGATTTAGATCCAGTGATACTTAATGATCTGTAGAGTATATTCTAGTCAGAATTTGTGTCCAACCTGGTGGTGCTCCAGTGCATCTTCTGCTGTTGCCCACCTTGGTGGGAGATGTTATGGCTTGGAAGGTGTTGCCAGAGGAACCTGGATGTAGAACAGCGGAGACTATGATCCAGAAGCATTGCCTTACAACAGAAGGATGTCCCTTTAGAGGAGAGATGAGGAAGAACTTCTTTAGCCAGAGAGTGGTGATGCTGTGGAATTCATTGCCATGGACAGGCTAAGTCATTTAAAACAGAGGTTGGTAGGTTCTTGATTAGTAAGGGTTACGGGGTGAAGTCAGGAGAATAGGGTTGAGAAGGATAATAAATCAGCTATGATAGGCTGAATGAACCAATTCTATTCCTATATCTTACGCTCTTAGTGTGTCTGTGTTACCTTATTGCTTCATTATAGGAAGGATGTGGAAGCTTTAGAGAAGGTGAAGAGGAGATTTAACAGGATGCTGCCTATATTTTTATATCCTGCAAAAACTAGCGGATATACCCCAGTCCATCATTGGTAAAGCCCCCCGCCTTGCCATTGAGCACATCTACGCCGAGTGCTGGCGTAGGAAAGCAGCATCTGTCTTCAGGGACCCCCCAGGCCATGCTCTCTTCTTCCATGTTGCCATCAGGATGAAGGTACAGCAGCCTCAGGTCTCACACCATCAGGTTCAGAAACAGTTACTACCCCACAACCATCAGGAAGAAGGTACAGCAGCCTCAGGTCTCAGACCATCAGGTTCAGGAACAGTTATTACCCCTCAACCATCAGGGTGAAGGTACAGGAGCCTCAGGTCCCACACCACCAGATTCAGGAACACTTATTACCCCACAACCATCAGGAAGGAGGTACAGGAGTCTCAGAACCCACATCACTAGGTTCAGGAACAGTTAGTACCCCTCAACCGGAGGGGATAACTTCACCTGCCCCATCACTGACTGTTCTTACAACCTGTGGACTTTCACTTTCAATGACTCTGTATCTCATGTTCTTGATATTTATTGTTAATTTATTTATTATTATTATTTTTTTTTCTTTTGTATTTGCACAGTCTGTCGCCTTTACACTTTGATTGTTTGTCCGTACTTGGGTACCGTCTTTTATTGATACCATTATGTTTCTTGGATTTTCTGAGTATGCCCTCAAGTAAACAAATCTCAGGGTTGTATATGGTGACGTATATGTACTTCGATAATAAACTTACTTTGAACTTTAAATATTGATATTAGAGAGCATGCCTTATGAGGGTAGGGTGAGCAAGCTAGGGCATTTCTCTTTCAAGTGAGGGGGGATGAGTGGTGACTTAATAGAGGTGTACAAGATGATAAGAGGCATGGATAGAGTAGGCAGCAAGACTTTTTCCCAGGATGGAAATGGTTAATATGAAGAGGCATAATTTGAACGTGTTTGGAAGAAAATGTAAGGGGTATGTCAGAGGTATGTTTTTTACACAGAGAGTGGTTGATGAATGGAATGCGTTGCCAGGGATGGAGTTAGAAGCAGATACGTCAGGGATATTTAAGAGACTCCTAGTTAGGCATATGGGTGATTAAAAAAATGGCGGGCTATGTGGGAGGGAAGAGTTAGTAAAGGGTTGGCACAACATTGTGCTGTACTGCTGTGTGTTCAGTGGCACATACAGCGGACTCTGTATGCAAGTGCAGAGAATGACTAAGGCGAAAATGATATAATAGCTGTAGTTTCACCTGTACAGTGCTTTCCATAAACTGCAGCAAAGGTAATTTAGGAACTTGGGACAGATTTGAATGGGAAATTGAATTTGAAATTCAAGTGAATCTTACTTGTAATGAATATTATTTGTCACTTAGATGTCAATTACACCTGTGCTGTCTGATGTTGTGCAGCCAGATGTTGTGCAGCCAATCTCAGTTGTGCAGATATGTAACTCGTGATGCCCTTGCAGATGCTGATACCAGTTTGTCTTCTAGTTAATGCACAAACATGGTTTGTGGGTCAAATCTGCCTTTACCATCACCGCAGGACTTGTACGTATCCAGGACAAAGAATCAGACAGGAAATCATTGCGGACGCTACCCACCCTGCAAACTGCCTTTTCCAAAAACTCCCTTCTGGAAAGCACTATAGGACCAATACAACAAAAACTTTACTCCACCTTAAGAGTTCTTCCCCAGGAAGTTTATTTTACTTTTATTAGTTAGAGATCCCAATGAGTTTGCACCGTTCAAGTACACCAATGTGACCAATTAACCTACTCATCTGTTCTGGTGTGGGAGGAAATCAGCACACCCTTAGGAAATACATGTGGTCACGGTGAGCACTCGTAAACTCCTTATAGAGAGAGACAGGCGTTGAACCCAGATCACTGGCACCGAATAGAATTACACTAACTTTGGCACTACCTTACCGTCCCCAATCAGTCTGATCAACCATTACAGTTACCCCCCTCCCCACCCACTTCTATTTATTACCCCCATTACTGCACTGTAAAAACTTTAAACCATTTTTATAATGTTTACATTGTAAATAAATGCTGGTATTTATATATTTATGTGCATTTTATTTTTATATCCATATTTTAACCTCTACCTTGATTTTTATATAATTCTTTAGTCTTTATAACTGTTGAATATTGTTTTTTGTTTCATGTCGCACCCTGATGAACACATCACAGCAAATTCCTAATACATGTAAATGTATCTGGTGTATAAAGTTGATCGTTGATTTAGATATATCCTATCATGCCCATATCTGTCTGTAACCTCCAACTTTATTGACTTTTTTATTCATATATATATTTTACTTTTTTTTATCTAATTCCTTGATCTTTATAATTAGAACATAGACCTGTACATGCTTTTCGAACACAATGTTGTACCGGACCAATTAAATTAGTAATCAAATGGCTTCATGAGGCTGCTTAACAAATCAGACAGGAAATCATTGCGGATGCTACTCACCCTGCAAACTGCCTTTTCCAAAAACTCCCTTCTGGAAAGCACGATAGGACCATTACAACAAAAACTTCTCTTCATCTTAAGAGTTCTTCCCCAGGAAGTTTGTTTTACTTTTATTATTAGTTAGAGATCCCAATGAGTCCACACCGTTCAAGTGGGGACGAGCTGGAAATATAAGGATGGAGTTAAAGGGAAAGTGAGAATAAGAAAAGTTAAAGACAACAGAATCAACAGAGCAGAAAGCTCAAGAAGGGATAGTACAGTATGGCCAAGTGAAATAGGAATTGATATGGGAGGTGAGGGGAGTAATGAATTAAAAGTATTGTATATGAATGCACGGAGTATAAGAAATAAAGTGGATGAGCTTGAGGCACAGTTGGAAATTGGTAAGTATGATGTTGTGGGAATAACAGAGACATGGCTGCAAGTGGACAGGGCCTGGGAAATGAATATTCAAGGGTATACATCCTATCGAAAGGACAGACTAATGGGCAGAGGGGGTGGGGTGGTTCTTTTGGTGAGGAATGATATTCAGTCCCTTGCGAGGGGGGACATAGAATCAGGAGAAGTAGAGTCAGTGTGGATAGAACTGAGAAATTCTAATGGGAGTTATCTACAGGCCCCCAAACAGTAGTCTAGATGTATGGTGTAAGTTGAATCAAGAGTTAAAACTGGCATGTAGCAAAGGTAATGCTACAGTTGTTATGGGGGATTTCAACATGCAGGTAGACTGGAGGAATCAGGTTGGTACTGGACCCCAAGAAAGGGGGTTTGTGGAGTGCCTCCGAGATGGATTCTTAGAACAGCTTGTACTGGAGCCTACCAGAGAGGAGGTATTGTTAGATTTAGTGTTGTGCAATAAACCGGATTTGATCAGGAACCTCGAGGTAAAGGAGCCATTAGGAGGTAGTGACCATAATATGATAAGTTTTAATCTACAATTTGAGAGGGAGAAGGGAAACTCAGAAGTGTCAGTATTACAGTTGAACAAAGGGAACTATGGAGCTATGAGGGAGGAGCTGGCCAAAGTTCAATGGAACAATACCCTAGCAGGGATGACAGCGGAACAGCAATGGCAGGTATTTCTGGGAATAATGCGGAAGGTGCAGGATCAGTTCATTCCAAAGAGGAAGAAAGATCCTAAGGGGAGTAAGGGGAGGCCGTGGCTGACAAGGGAAGTAATGGACAGTGTAAAAATAAAAGAGAAGAAGTATAACATAGCAAAGACGAGTGGGAAGCCGGAGGATTGGGAAACTTTTAAAGAGTAACAGAAGATAACTAAAAAGGGAATACGTGGAGAAAAAATGAGGTACAAAGGTAAACTAGCCAAGAATATAAAGGAGGATAGTAAAAGCTTCTTTAGGTATGTGAAAAGGAAAAAAAAATAGTTAAGACCGAAATTGGGCCCTTGAAGACAGAAACAAGTGAACTTATTATGGGGAACAAGGAAATGGCAGATGAGTTGACCAGGTACTTTGGATCTGTCTTCACTAGGGAAGACACAAACAATCTCCCAGATATAATAGTGGCCAAAGGACCTAGGGTAATGGATGAACTGAAGGAAATTTATATTAGGCAGGAAATGGGTGTTGGATAAACAGTTGGGTCTGAAGGCTGATAAGTCCCTGGGACCTGATGGTCTGCATCCCAGGGTACTTAAGAAAGTGGCTTTTAGAAATCGTGGACGCATTGGTAATCATTTTCCAATGTTCTATAGATTCAGGATCAGTTCCTGTGGATTGGAGGGTGGCTAATGTTGTCCCACTTTTCATGAAAGGAGAGAGAGAGAAAACAGGGAATTATAAACCGGTTAGCCTGATGTCAGTGGTGGGAAAGATGCTGAAGTCAATTATAAAAGATGAAATTACGACACATTTGATGGCAGTAACAGGATAGGTCCGAGTCAGCATGGATTTATGAAGGGGAAATCGTGCTTGACTAATCTTCTGGAATTTTATGAGGATGTAACTGTGAAAATGGACAAGGGAGAGCCAGTGGATGTAGTGTACCTGGACTTTCAGAAAGCCTTTGATAAAGTCCCACATAGGAGATTAGTGGGTAAAATTAAGGCACATGGTATTGGGGGCAGAGTACTGACATGGATTGAAAGTTGGCTGGCTGACAGAAAGCAAAGAGTAGCGATTAACGGGTCCCTTTCGGAATGGCAGGCGGTGACTAGTGGGCTACGGCAGGGTTCAGTGCTGGGACCGCAGCTGTTTACAATATACATTAATGATTTAGATGAGGAAATTAAAAGTAACATTAGCAAACTTGCCGATGACACAAAGCTGGGTGGCAGTGTGACATGTGAGGAGGATGTTATGAGAATGCAGGGTGACTTGGACAGACTGGGTGAGTGGGCGGATGCATGGCAGATACAGTTTAATGTGGATAAATGTGAGGTTATCCATTTTGGTGGTAAGAACAGGAAGGCAGATTATTATCTAAATAGAGTCAAGTTAGGAAAAGGGGAAGTACAACAAGATCTAGGTATTCTTGTACATCAGTCACTGAAAGCAAGCATGCAAGTACAGCAGGCAGTGAAGAAAGCTAATGGCATGCTGGCCTTCATAACAAGGGGAATTGAGTATAGGAGCAAAGAGGTCCTTCTGCAGCTGTAGAGGGCCCTGGTGAGACTACACCTGGAGTACTGTGTGCAGTTTTGGTCTCCAAATTTGAGAAAGGACATTCTTGCTATTGAGGGAGTGTAGCGTAGGTTCACAAGGTTAATTCTCGGGATGGCGGGACTGTCATATGTCGAAAGATTGGAGCGACTGGGTTTGTATACTCTGGAATTTGGAAGGCTGAGAGGGGATCTGATTGAAACATATAAGATTATTAAGGGATTGGACATGCTGGAGGCAGGAAGCATGTTCCCGCTGATGGGTGAGTCCAGAACCAGAGGCCACAGTTTAAGAATAAGGAGTAGGCCATTTAGAACAGAGTTGAGGAAAAACTTTTTTACCCAGAGAGTGGTGGATATGTGGAATGCTCTGCCCCAGAAGGCTGTGGAGGCCAAGTCTCTGGATGTTTTCAAGAAAGAGATGGATAGAGCTCAAAGAAAGCAGAATCAAAGGTTATGGGGATAAGGCAGGAACTGGATACTGATTGTGGATGATCAGCCATGATCACAGTGAATGGCAGTGCTGGCTCGAAGGGCTGAATGGCTGACTCCTGCACCTATTGTCTATTGTCTAAAACAAGAGCCCATGGTATTATTGGAAAACCGATAGAAGATTGGCTGACTAGCAGGAGGCAAAGAGTGGAAATAAAGATGGCCTTTTCTGGTTGGCTGCCAGTGACTAGTGCTGTACCACAGGGTTCAGTATTAGAACAGCTTCCTTTTATGTTATATGTCAATAATTTGGATGAAGGAATTGATGGTTTGGTTTTGTATCCAAGTTTGCAGACCATACGAAAATAGGTGAAGGTGCAGGTAGTGCAGAAGAAACAGTCTGCAGAAGTATTTAGACAGATTGGGGAAATTGGAATAGAAGTGGCATTTGGAATATCGTGTAGGGAAGTGCATGATGATGCACGTTGGTGGAATGAATAAAGGTGTGGACTATTTTCTAAATGGTGAGAAAATTCAGAAATCAGAGCTGTAAAGGGACATGGAAGTCCTCGTGCAAGATTCCCTAAAGGTTAATTTGCAGCTTGAGTCAGTGGTAAGGAAGGCATTCATTTCCGGTGGACTAGAATAGAAAAGCAAGTTTGTAATGTTGAGAATTTACAAGGCATTGTTCAGATTGCATTTGGAGTATTGTGAGCCGTTTTGGGCCCCCTATGTAAGAAGGGATGTGGCATTGGAGAGCATGATCCCAGGGATGAAAAGGTTAACATATGAGGAGCGTTTGATGGCTCTGTGTCTCTACTCACTGGAATTTGTACTCACTCTGTCCTGTCCCACCTGGAAAATGGGGTCTCATATGCTAGACTGTTGTTTATAATCTTCAGTTCAGCGTTTAACACCGTCATACACTAGAAACTGGTGGTGAAACTGTCCTTGCTGCGTCCCAACACCTCTCTCTGCAATTCATTGCTGGACTTCTTAACAGTAAGGCCACAGTCAGTCCGTGTGGGCAGCAACATCTCTCATCCCATTATGCTGAGCACTGGTGCTCCCTGAGGCTGTGTGCTCAGCTCACTGCTGTTCACACTGCTGACATGACTGTATTGCAGGATTCAGCTCAAACCATATCATCAAGTTTGTGGATGACACAACAGTGTTCTTATCAAGAACAATGATGGGATGGAGTATCGAGAGGAAGTGGAGCGGGTGGTGGATTGGTGTGAGGAGAGCAACCTAACCTGAATGTGGAGAAAACAAAGGAAATCATTGTGGACTTCAGGAAGGTGCAGATGAACCATCCTCCTCTGCAAATACATGGCTCCTCCATAGAGAGAGTTAAGTGCACCAAGTTCCTGTGAGTTCACATCACGGATGACCTCACCTGGTCCCTTAATATCATTTCCCTGAACAAGAAGGCACAGCAGTTCCTCCATTTCCTAAGAAGATTGAGGCAAGCAAGGCTCCCACTCCCCATCTTAATTGTGTTTTACAGGAACACCATTGAGAGTGTCCTGACGAGTTGCATCTCCATCTGGTATGAGAGCAGCCGAGCATCAGACTCGAAGTCCCTACAAAGGACTGTGAGAATAGCTGAGAGGATCATAGGGATCTCCCTACTATCTATCAGGACATTTATCAGGAGCACTGCATGCACAGGGCCCTTAGTATTGTTAATCATCCCACGATCAATCCAGCATCCTCTTTGACTTTCTACCATCAGGCAGGAGACTATGATGCATAGAAACAAGAACGGTCAGGAAGAGAAACAGCTTCTTCCCCCAGACCATTAGGCATCTGAACTCTTGACTGCATCGTATCTGAAGTGTCACTGGTTGATCTGTTCTGTACCTTACAATATTTAATATTAATGTACTTTAGTTTGTTATTTATGTGTGATTCATCTGTAGATTTTATCTTTACCTTCGTAAGGTATCGTGTGTTATGTACTTTACACCCTGGTTTGAAGAAATATTGTCTCATTTCTATAAACATTATATGGTTATATACGTGATATACATGTATATAGTTAAATGACAATAAACTTGACTTGACTTAAGAATGAATGGAACTCATTGAAATGATACAATTGTATTCCCTCTTTCTGTTGGAGTGCTGTTGTAATTGTATGTTGTGATGAGAGTGCTTAGCACAAACAGCTCAGGCTCTTGTTAGGGGAAATGGTAAAGTTGTCATTGTTTTTTATTGGCAGACAAAGCTGTGTGCCAGTTACGGGAGATTTACATTTTGTTTAAAACGCTCAGTAGTTAAAGTGCACTGACAACATCTGTTAGAGATGTAGAAGCTGAGAAATGGGATCATACAGTGACGTTTGCTTCATTGGCAGTGAAATGAAATGCAGTGCTGACAAGTTTTTCACTTGGGGTCACCACAGTAGCAGCACAGTAGCACAGTAAGACAGGTTCAATTCCTGTGCTGTCTGTGAGGAGTTTGTATGACCTACTCTTGACCGTATAGGTTTCCACCCACATTCCTAAGTTGTTAAGGGTGCGGGTTAGCGAGTTGTGGGCTTGCTATGATGATGCTCGAAGCATAGTGACACGGGCTGCCCACATCTGGTTTGACGTAAATGACATATTTCACTCTATGTTTTGATGTACATGTGACAAATGACAAATAAAACTGATCTTAATCTAAGTTTTTTTCCCCCAATAGGGAAGTCTAGCACTAGAGGGCATAGTTTCAAGGTGGGAGGGGCAAGATTTAAAGGGGAGGGCATTTTCACATGGAGGGTGTTGGGCATATGGATCAAGTGTCCAAGTGAAGTGGTAGATGTGGGTACAATTACAATGTTTAATTGGGCTGGTTTATGGATTTTCAGGTGTATTCTGGAGTTAGGGTATAAAACAGATAGCAACCAATTTTCAGATTTGAAAGTGGATTGTAGATTGAATTAAAAATGCAGCTCTGAGCAGTAGCTCTCCTGGAGTTGCTGTTTGGGGTTGGTTGCAAACCTGGAAACACCTATTCACTTGTTGTCTGTATTTGCATGAATGCAGCTGGAGAGAAACAGTGGTGATTAACATTCATTTTGGGTGTCTGGAGTGCGGGTGCGAAGAAGGAGGTGTTTGAAAACGATAGGTAATTCAAAGGAAGTATTGCAGATACATTGTAACTATAGAATAATCCTGCTGTTACCTTTGACCTTTAGCATATAAAAATGTCATGTAACATTGGGTCAAGCCGGCCTCTTTCAAGAGTGTCTTGAATGCTGAATAAAGACTTCTGTATCCACTAGCTTCAGTGACTTCAATTACAGTCACAACAATGGATAGGAATAGTTTACAACAGGGGATCCCTTTGTTAATGGTATTGATCCATGGCATAAAAAAGGTTGGGAACGCCTGGTTTAAAGGGATATGGGCCAAACTGAGGCAAATGGCACTAACATTGGAAA
Source organism: Mobula birostris (assembly GCF_030028105.1). Classification (NCBI taxonomy): domain Eukaryota; kingdom Metazoa; phylum Chordata; class Chondrichthyes; order Myliobatiformes; family Myliobatidae; genus Mobula; species Mobula birostris. Next base: position 42,512,100 of record NC_092389.1, read on the forward strand.
GCACTGTGGTTAGCAAAGATGAGTTGGGCCAAAGGGCCTGTCTCTGTGCTGTATAACTCCATTAGAAGCTGTGTTCTTTTGAACTGTGGTGGGGATAGGAGTTGGGAATTTGCTACTTTGAAGGAGTGGTAGTTATGCACACCTGTAAGATCAAAGGCTGCGTGCCCAAGCAAGGAAGTAGGACTAGACTCCAGAGCACTTCCTTGGTCATCATGGATGCAGTGGGTAGACTGCCCTGTATTCGTACTGTAATATTCTCCGGTCCTGTGCAAGGGGAGATGTGACATTGGCAATGCCATTGTGATTAGAATTTCACTTGTGGTTCCCTACCACCCTGATTCTTACCTGGCTGTTGAGCTCAGCTGGTACAACTGACTCTGGCTACAGCATTTAAAATAGTCTGGGAAATGAGTAAACTTTCCTTGCCTCGTTTAGCATAACTTGAATAATTTTCCCTTTTCACAAAAGCAAATTACTGCAAGATCTTGCCTTGATGTAAAGATTAAACACAGCTGAAAGCCCGCAGCCATGATTGAAGGGTCCATTAAAGTCCTGGAGTAAAACTGGCTTGTAATGAAGCCTAAATTGATACGGGAGGGTGCAGATGAAAAGCTATTAATTACTTTTTGTAGTGTGCTGTGATTTATAGTTAAAGTTCTTCATTAAAATGTATGCAGTTGTTAACACCTTTGTTAAGTGTTTTGAAGTGTAAATTATTTCACCAGCAGATGCTCGAGTTTTATGGTTTGAAAGTGTGTTAATTTATCTTGTGTTAATGCACTTGCATTAAGATTGCAGCAGTTATTCCACCTTACAGAGGAAAAAGATGTCACAAAATGAAGAGGGTTCCATTTGTATTATGGTGAAGCAGACGATGAGCCCTGAATGAGGATCAGAATCAGGTTTATTATCACTGACATATGTTGTGAAATTTGTTTTTCAGCAGCAGTACAGTGCAATTCATAAAAAAAACTATAAATCACAATAAGAAATGTATGTAGATTCTGTTCAATTCTAGTTTAATTGTCATTCAACCATACAAGAAATCTCATGAATACAGCCAAATGAGACAGCATTACTCCGGGGTTGAGGTGCAAAACACAGCACCAACAATCACACACAGCACAAAGCACACATAGATAGTAAGGTATAGCCACTCAATAAAAGAGTCCAAACTTGAGCCATCCAACAACACCGAAATCTGCAGACAACCACAACAGAGCTTGTCTTCTGCCGAGCGAACGCTGGGGTGGCAGTGCCTATTCCAACCTGGACACCGCACCACCCCACCACCAGTGCAGTATGCCAGCTACAAGGCCTATCTCCCAGCAGCTGTAAACAGTTGACACCATGGCTTGAGGCGTAGTCCTTCTACAACCGAGGCCACGCTACTCCCCTGCCATCTGCCCCTGCCCTCAGCCAGTAAATCTGTGAATCGAACTTCCAGCATTCCACATTAACAATATAATATTAAAAAATTAAATAAATAGTGCAAAAGGAGGGCAAAAAATGTAGTGAGGTAGTGTTCATCAGTTGTTTCATTGTCCATTCAGAAATCTGATGGCATTGGAGAAGAAGCTGTTCTGTTATTATAGGCAAGGGTACAGATTGAAATTGAGTGGTGAAGGATCTGTATTGAAGGCTTTTTCAATGGGGGTTATGGGGTGCTTGACTGATTCTGTGCTGAGCATGGGGAGGACTACTGGTCACACACAGCTTTGTATACAGCCAGACATTGAGCCATGATTAAACAATTGATCAGTGGTAATTTAACCTTGCATGCATTCATATCTTGTTAAAATTTAAGCTATTAGTCCTTCAGGGTTGACTCTTCACAGACATCCACAAAACAAGAAAAACCACCAAGAATGAATGACAGAAAAGCATTAGAACCCCAGAGCCCCTCCTGTCCCACGTACAAACAGCAGCAAAAGCATCAACCCTCAGCCCTCCCCCTTCCCCTACTTGCTCCAACAAAAGCAAAACCCCACCACCCCCCAGGGACCATGATCTAGATCATTTTGGATATTTTAAAGATTAGTTTTATAGATTAGCTTTATATGCCACATGTACATGGAAACATCATAACTTACAGTGAAATGTATTGCTTGTGTCAAATCAAATCAGTGAGAATTATGCTGGGGGAAAGCCCACAAATGTTGCCAGGCTTTCAACACCAACCTAGCATACCTACAACTTACTAGCCCTAAACTGTACATGTTTGGAATGCGGGAGGAAACCAGAGCACCTGGAGGAAACAAACCCATACGGCCACGAGAAGCAGGTGCAAACTCCTTATAGACAGCAGTAGGAATCAAGCTCAGTCAGTGATTATTGGTGCTGTAATGCGATTGTGCTAACCCACATGAACTGGACATCACCAGCAAGCATTGATTGCCCATCCCTTCAATATCCTGGAAGCAGATCTTCAATTATTCCTTCTGAAGGGCCAGTAACGTGGACTAGGCCAAATGATGCCTGTTGCTTTGGCAACAGTGACCTCAAGGTCATGAGTTGTAAACTCTTGAAATACTGGTGCAGGCAACCCCTGTGATGTGCCCATTAAGATAACAGAAATTCTTCTCTGCAGAATTCGCAAATCACAACCTAGATATTTGAGATACGGGATAAAATTCGTTCTGGTGGAATTTTTGCGAATAACGTAAATAAATAAATAAATTCGTTTTCAATTCATGTTTCTTGACACAGGCATAGATTATATGGCTTTGTCTGACAGAAGATAGAAATGCAGAGAGATTTCTAGGAACATAAGCCCCAAAACACAGGAACTACTTGTACAATGACAAAACCACAATGCTTACATCCATGTATTGTGCTGTACCAAAGACTCTCAGCACCTAGGACATGCATTCTTCTCATTACCATCATGAGGGAGGAGGTGCAAGCGCTTGAAGACACACTCTCAGTGTTTAGGAATAGCTTCTTCCCCTTTGCCATCAAATCTCTGAATGGTCCATGAACCCATGTGAACTACCTGTATTTTGCTCTTTTTTTTTTGCACTAATTTATTTAGTCTTTATATTTCTTATTGTAACTAATAGTATTTTTTATATATTGCACTGTTCTGATGCTGGAAAACAACAAATTTCACGACATATAATGGCATGGTGGCTGTCCATCATTTCCAGTGATAACAGGAAGCCTGTATGGGAGAGTTCTTAAAGTGGAAGAGCCATTGCACTGGTAGCAGTTCTAACCTCGACCTCAGAAGTCCAGATCCAGGTCCAGGTCCAGTCCAGTTACAAACTGGGGTCTTCCTTGGTTGCAGTGGATGACCATGACATCCTCTGTGCCTTGTCATGCCCTTTGCTCTCCACAGAGCATTGCAGAACTGCCTTCCTGTCCGTTGGATCTCATTGTAGACAATAGACTTGGATTATTAATCTGAAGCTGTTAGATGGAAATAAAATTATTTTCAAAATTCAAAAGACAAAAGGTTTCATTGTAAATATTCATAATTTAGCAACTGGCAGACAACTGTGATGTCACCTGCAGCGTTGCGGAAAGGTTGTCATGTGACCTTCATCGAGTCCTGATAGGGCCCAGGCCCAAAGCGTCAATTGTTTATTCCTCTCCACAGATGCAGCCTGACCTGCTGAGCTCCTCCAACTTTTGGTGTGTGCTCCTCTGGGTTTCCAGCATCCACAGAATCTCGTGTGTTTATGGTGATCACGTTATTTTTTATTTTCTTTTTCGCTATGCAGATGGTAACAGGCCCTTCCAGGCCAACAAGCCCATGTCGCCCAATTACACCCATGTGACCATTAACCGACTCAACCTGTAGTACACATCTTGGCCAGCTTCCATTACAAAACTTTTTAGAATAGGGGGTTCCTAACCTGGGGTCTACAGACTCCTTCAGTTAATGGTAGGGGTCCATGGTATAAAAAAAGGTTGGGAACTCCTGTTTTAGACCTTGCTGTGGTAAATGAAGGGCTAATGGTATTTGTTTTTGGCTTGCACATTACATGCGATTGAATCCTCACATGAAGGGATTCCTCCATGAGATATAGGAGCAGAAGTAGGCCATTTGGTCCATCGAGTCTATTCCACCATTTCATCATGGCTGATTTATTTCCCTCTTAGCCCCTTTCTCCTGTTTTCTTGCCTTGACTAATCAAGAGTCTATCAACCTCTGCCTCAAATATACCCAATGACTTGGCCTCCACAGCTGCCCGTGGCAGTGAATTCCACAGATTCACCACTCTCCAGCTGAAGAAATCCTCCTTATTTCCATTCTAAAAGAATGTCACTGTATTCCGTGGCTGTGTCTTCTGGTCTTAGACTCCCCACATCCACTCCAATGAGGCCTTTCAATATTCAATAAGTTTACATGAGATCTCCCCCCCCCCCCCACCCCCATGTCTTTCAATCCCAGAATCATTTTTGTGAACTTCCTTTGAACCTTCATCCTTTCTGAGATATGGGATCCAAAACAGCTCACAATACTCCAAGTTGAGGCCTCACTAGTGCTTTATAAAGCCTCAACTTCCTTGCTTCTATATTCTAGACCTCTCAGAATAAATGTGAACATTACGTTTACCTTCCTCACCACCTATTCAACCTGCAAATTAACCTTCCGAGAATCCTGCACAAAGACCCCTAAGTCCCTTTGCACCTCAGATTTTTGAATTTTCTTCCTGTTTAGAAAGGAGTACAAGCTGGCAGGTGATGGGTGAGACCAGGTGAAGGGGAAGATGTGTGGATGGGGGAGGGTTATGAAGTACGAAGTTGAAAGGTGATAGGTGGAAAAGGTAAAGGGCTGAAGAAGAATGTATCTGATAGGAGAGTGGACAATGGGAGAAAGGGAAGGAGGAGGGGCACCAGAGGGAGGTGATAGGCAGATGAGGAGAAGAGAAAGGGAAAAAGGGGAGTCAGAATTTGGAATGGAAAAAGGGAGAAAGAGAGGTGGAGAAAGTACCAGAGGTTAGTGAAATCAGTGAGCTTTCCTAAGTAGGTACTGGTCTAAATGCCTTTGTATCATTGTAGCTGCCATCAGGGCTTTCTCTGGCAGCTTATTCGGATACTCACCAGCCTCTGTGTGAGAAAGTTTCCCCTCAGATCCCTATTTAATTCTTTCCCCCTTCACCTTAAATCCATGCCTCTAGTTTTAGACCAACATAAACCTCTATAATGAAATAGATTGAGAAATTGTGTTCAAATATCTGGTAACACAGCGGTCTCCAACCACTGGGCCGTGGACTGGTACTGGGCTGCAAAGCATGTGCTGCCGGGCCGTGAGGAAATGATATGAGTCAGCTGCACCTTTCCTCATTCCCTGTCACTCACTGTTGAACTTGAACATAGGGTTGCCAACTGTCCCGTATTTGCCAGGACATCCCATATATTGAGCTAAATTGGTTTGCCCCATACGGGACCGCCCTTGTCCCGTATTTCCCCCGCTAATGTAGAGCGTTCCTATGAAACCTTACGTGCTGAAATGGTGTAAAGCAAAGAAACAATTACCATTAATTTATATGGGAAAATTTTTTGAGCGTTCCCAGACCCAAGAAATAAACCGAAAATAAATAACACTAACATATAGTAAAAGCAGGAATGATATGATAAATATGCAGCCTATATAAAGTAGAAATAATGTATGTACAGTATGGTCAGGAAGATGAAGGCAAAACCGATTTGTGGGGAAAAAAAATTGGCACGTACGCGCATGTGCACATCATATGCGCACGTCACGCATGTGTACACAGGTGCCCGCGCAAGGCTTCATGGTCATGGTAGTCTTTCCTGGAGTAAAGTGTCCCAGGATTTGACTGCTACTTTTATCCCTTATTTGGGAGTGAGAAAGTTGGCAACCCTAACTGTAAAAGACATGTTGAGGTGAGTTTAACCCTACCAGAACACCCCCCCCCCCCCACCCCCGGGTTGGCCGGTCCGCAAAAATATTGTCAATATTAAACCGGTCCACGGTGCAAAAAAGGTTGGGGACTCCTCTGGTAACAGATAAATAATAACAGACACGAGATTCTGCCGATGCTGGAAATCCAGGGTAACACGTGTAAAATACTGGAGAAACTGCAGGTCAGGGGCAGCATCTATGGAGGGGAATAAACAGTTGATGTTTTGGGCTGAGACCCTTCCTCAGTGTTAAATAATGATAGGGAAAGGGGGATTGACATTCATTTCAAATAAACCTGCAAATTATTTTTCTCCATCCCCTGTTTATTAGTCTCTTCCCAGTTACCATATACTTATTAATAAGCCTCAATGACCAAATGAAATAGTCAAGTTCAAGTTTATTGTAATCTGACTGTACATACTGTGCAAAAGTCTTTGGCATATGTACGTAAGCAGCTCAGGTGTCTAAATACTGTCATAATTTTATGCATTGCACTATACTGCTACCACAAAAGAAGCAACTTTCATGACGTTTGTGAGTGATGATAAACCTGATTCTGATATGGGTCTCTATTGAGGACTGAGAGTGGGAAGGGGGCAGGGAGAGGGGAATCATGGTGGGGAAAAGGGGAAGGAAGAGGGGAGGGAGCAGGAAGCACCAGAGAGACATTCTGTAATAATCAATAAACCAATTGTTTAGAGTCAAATGACCTTGCCTGGTGTCTCAGGGCTGGGTGTGTCTGCACCCGTGCCTTCTCTCGCCCAGGCACTCCTTCTCTGCTTCCTCTCCACCCTCTACCATTCCTAACATCCTTTGCTCCCACCAGATTTACAAACTTACTTGCTGCTCAATGTTGACAAGTGCAGTATTGTGCAAAAGTCTTCAGCACCCCAGCTAAATCTATGTGCTCAAGACTTTTGTACTGTACTGTATACAACCAAATGAAATAACCTTCTTCCGGACCACGGTGCACCCACAAAACATACATCACACACAACACATGCAACAAAATATTACCATAAATAAGTTAATAAAATACAATGCAAAATGCATGTAGTGTGCAGCACAGGTAGATAGTAAACAGCTTGCTATCCTAGTGACAAGACCTTAATGGTGGCAGGGTATTCATTAATCTTGCAGCCTGGGGGAAGAAGCTGTTACCCAGTCTGGCATTCCTTGTCTTGATGCTCCTGTACCACCTCCTTGACTGTAATAGATCAGAGAGACTGTGGAATGGGTGGTAATGATCCTCAACAATGCTTTGTGCCCTTAGTCTCCAACTCTCCCTGTAAATGTCACAAATAGGGGGATACACCACATTCATAGCATAATGTGTAAGCGTCAAAGCAGAGAGCATGAGGACATCAGGACTTAATATAAATTTTGTAGTTCATTTCCCTTCATAATGCCCTTGTACTTACAAAAGAAAGATTAAAAAAAAAATCAAGCTTGCATAAATCACACTTCAGTGCAGCTCTGAATGTAAACACTTGTGAGTGACAAAAACCGATATCTCATCCTTTGGATTTAAAATGGAACATAATGATATCCAGCATTAATTGACCTGGTGTGGTGTTGACAGTGCAAGTTCTGTCACTCTGATTGAATTGTTTCTTTTCTGCTCAAGATCATAATGAATGGAATTTGAAATATCTCTCACAATTGATGTAAGTAGAGCAGGCTATGACTATTTTTTCTCCCTGTACTTTCCTACTTTCAGATTCATTTGGAGGATAAATCACTGAGTACAAGTTTGTATATTTCTCTCTCACTGCTAGAGGAGCAGCTGTTTGTTATTGGCATTCCCATCCAAGCATGTCAGAATGATTCAGAGTGTAGCCTTGACAAATACTCAGGATGTGTTCATTTTACTCTTGTTTATTACAGTTTACGGTTATTTTTGATTACTGTTGGGAAACACTGCAAACTGGTTTGTTCATATTTAGTCACGTGTAATTTTGAGCTGAGAGTGCTATAAATCTTTAGTAATTTGAAAATGACTCTCTGGTTAGAGAATGAAAATTCCCTGTGAACTTTGGCAGTGGAACGCAGCAACCCCATTACCTTTAAAGTCCGAGCTTTACTTTTGAATGTTGAATCTTATACAGATTCCTCCTCCAGTAGTTTCTAATAAGCTTGGTGACCTTATTATTAATGCCATCTTTTGCTGGATCATTCCCCAGCCATTCAGCACATCTACCCCAAACCCATTGTAATAAAGGCCAAATTTCCATTGGTCTTCCTAATTAATTGCTGTACCTACGGGCAAATTTTCATGTTGGTCCTGCTGATCCCTAACTCCAATCAAATAATAATTGTTGTTTCCTTTTTCCAGCCAAAGTGGATAACCTCACAATTTCTCAGTTTATACTTCCATCTGGCAACTGCATGCCCATTCACTTCACCTGCCCATATCCCTTATTGTCCTCCTCACAACTTGACAAAGATAATAAAGCTGAAGATTAGCTTTATTTGTCACATGTACCTTGAAACATACAGTGAAATGTGTCAAATCAATGACGATCGTGTGCGGAACCTAGTGCTCATTAATCCTAACCCGTGTGTCTTTGGACTGTGGGAGGAAACCAGAGCAACCAGAGGAAACTCACACAGTCACAGGGGAATGTACAAACTCTTTATGGACTGTGGTGAGAATTGAATTCTAATCTTCCAGCAGGTGCACTGTAAAACATTGTAGTAACCACCATGCTACTGATGATCCAATTATCTCTATGTATTCAATAAATTTCTCAGTTCACTTGGTACTCTCGTTCAAGTCATTAACCAGAATCGGGTTTATTATCACTGACTTATGCCATGAAATTTGATGTTTTGTGGCAGCAGTACAATAATGTGAAAGGCGAATAATGAAATAAAATCTCACAGCAGAGAAGAAGCAGCTTTTAAAATGTTGAGTGCATGTCTTCAGGCTCCTGTATCTCCTCCCCGATGTTTGTAATATCCTTGATGGTGAGGGTTTTTTTGTCATGGATGTTGCCTTCTTGAGGTATTATCTTTTAAATATAGCCTCGATATTTGGAGAGAAATCTTTTTGTGATGGAACTGGCTGAGCCTCCAACATTCTGCGGGTCGGTTGCAATTTTCCCCATACCAGACTGTGATAACCAGTCAGAATTCTCTCCACACTGCACCTGTAGAAATTGTGACAAACCAAATCTCTTCAAATTTCTAATGAAATAGAGTTGCTGGCACGTCTCTTTTTGACTGTAACATGAATATGTTATAAATAGTAGTGACCCTAGCACTGATCCCTGTGACACCCCACTGCATACTGACTACCGATTCAAAAAATAACTGATTTGTCCACACACTTTTTTTTCTGAATCAGTTTATGCCTTATCCATGCTAAGATATTGCTGCTAAACCCTTGCGCTCTTGTCTTATGCTGTAACCTTTAATTTAACACGCTATTGAGTGCATTGTAGAAATCCAGATATTTACTGGTTTTTCTTCGTCTACCCTGTTCATTAACTACTCTAAGAATGCTAACAAATTGTCAAACGTGATTTACCTTTCAAACAATGGTGTCACCTTTGATTGGTTTATGGTTTTATAAATCTCCTGCTATTACCTTATTAATATTAAATTCCAACATTTTTCCTATGACAGATGTTAGGTGACATGGTTTATAATTCCCTGCTGTCCAACATTTCTCCTGAAAAGTGGTGAGGTCACCATGGAGAAGGTAATATGTTTATAGCTGTGATGGATTCTTGGCCATCTAATTGGATGGGAAGGAGAGGCAAAGTCCAATGTTTTGTCTTCGTGACTTTTTAATAAGGTTTAAATCCATACATGGATTAGTTTACACATCCCAAGAGTTCATTTTTTAAAAGAGCTTACAGACTAGCTTTATATATTAACCCATCTCAACGTAGTATATAGTGATATATACGTACTTTGATAATACATTTATTGTGAATGTTGAAACATATAGTGAAGTGCATTGTTAGCATCAAATCAAATCAGCGAGGATTGTGCCATACTTCCAGTGTCAACATAGCATACTCACAACTTACTAACCTTGACTGTGCATCTTTGGAATGTGGGAGGAAACCAGAGCACACAGAGGAAGCCCACATGGTCACAGGGAGAATGTACAGACTCCTTACAGACAGCAGTGGGAATTGAACCCTAATCACTGGCGCTGTAAAGTGCTGTACTAACTGCTATGCTACCCTGCTGCCTCCCCTGTTGTTGTCAGTTTGGTGCTTGCTTTGAGGTTTTAATCACCAGTTGATACAGTGCTTTACAAATCATACTTGCAAGCCATTGAATGAGAGTTATAAACACAAACAGGATGGTTTGAAGCTACTTTGTCAGGATTCCAAAAGAATTTGGATGTTTTGCACCAGTGCAACATCAGGACATTACAGTTGGACTGGCTTCCCTATTGTCGATCTCACAAATTTCCTGTCATTCAGACTGCTCAACATCTGCATGATTGGTAGTTGATGCAATTATGAAGAAGGCATGCCAGCAACTATATTTCATTCAGAGCTTGAGAAGATTTGATACGTCTCCAAAGACTCCAGCAGATTTCTACAGATGTACCATGGAGAGCATTCTAGCTGTTTGCATCACCATCTGGTATGGAAGGGCTGAAGCACAGGATCATAAAAAGCTCTAGAGAGTTGTAAACTCAGCAAGCCCCATCAGGGACACCTTCACAAGGCGCTGCCAGCCCAGAGCCTTTCCACATTCCACAAGGCACAAGTCAGGAGTGAGAAGATGTGTCTGAAAGGGTGCAGCTCCAATGGTCAAGAACCCATCCCATGCACACTGTACAGTACTACTGCCATGAAACAGCAAATATCACAACCAGTTAGAATGCTCTTCTGTATACATCTGTAGGCATTTGTGAGAGTCTTTGGTGACATACCAGGTCTCCTCAAACTCCTAATAAAATATAGCCGCTGTCTTGACTTCTTTGTAATTGCATTAATATGTTAGGCCCAGGATGGATCTTCAGAGTGTTGACACCCAGGACCTGGAATCTGTCTATCCTTTCCACTGCTGATCCCTGGATGATATCTGGAGTGTGTTCCCTTGACTTCCCTTCCAAATTTCTTTGGAATGTGGGAAGAATCTGGAGCACCTGGAGGAAACCTGCATGGTCACAGTACTGTATTTGTCAAAGTAGAGCAGAGACCGAGTTTGTAAATTTGGCAGGAGCAAAGGATATTGGGAATGGCGAGGGTGGAATGCTGCAGGAGGGGTGTGGGACATGTGGCAGAGAAGGAGTGCCAAAGGCAGGGAGTACCCTTGGCACAGGCACAGCCAGCCCTGAGACATCAGACAAGGTAATTTGATTCCAAGTAATTGGTTTATTAACCATTACACAATGTCTCTCTTGTGCTTCCCACTGCCTCCTCTCTCCCTTCTCCTTTTCCCAACCATGATTCCCTTCTCCCTGCCCCCTTCCCACTCTCAGTTCTCAACAGAGACCTATGTCAGAATCAGGTGTTATCCTCACTCACATATGTCATGAAATTTGTGTTTTTTTTTGTGGCAGCAGTGCAGTCCAACATAGAAAATTACAACAGTACTGTTCAAATGTTATAGGCACCCTAGTTATATATCTCTAAGACTTTTGTACAAACTCCTTACAGACAGTGGCAAGAAGTACGCCCAGGTTGCTGACGCTATAATAACATTGCGCTGTTATGCCACCATACTGGGACAAAACGGCTCACTTGATTGTCACTCAGCATCCGCATCCTACAAAATTCAAGGAAACCTCTTCGCTTCTGCTATCTCTCCTTCAGTTTTCCCTCTATCCATGCCGTTACCCTATCAATTGTGTGATTAGCCATTGCATTGCCATTTTGTCCTGAGTACCACACACACAAAATGCTGGAGGCACTCGTCAGGTCAGGCACCATCTATGGGAAAAGAGTCGATCAGGGCCAGAGAACTGAAGGTTCTTGAAGAGATCAAAAATTCAAAGTAAATTTACTATCACAGTATATGTATGTCTCCATATACACCCCTGAGATTCGTTTTCTTGCATTTACAGGAAAATAAATGAATACAATAGAATTTATGAAAAACTATACATAACAAAATAAGTATCCAATGTACAAAGGAGGACAAATAATACAAGGAAGTTAACTAATGCTGAGTACAGGAGTAGTAGAGACATTGAAAGTGAGCTGGTAGGTTGTGAAGTTGGTTCAGTGTTGAGGTGAGTGATGGTACCCACGATGGTTTGGAGGCTGCTGACTGGAATTGACACTTAATTTATTCCCTGCACCACTGGGGCACCCTGACAGCAATATACACCATCTATAAGTGCATAGCATTTATTTGCTTCACAGCACCACCTACACCTGTGACTTTTGTCTAGAAGAACAAGGGCAGGAGGCACAAGGAAATAGCACCCTCCAGGGCACTCATCATCCACTCTTTGATTATCACTGGGTTTAAGTCCGGAATTCTCTTTCCAACAGCATGTATGGTAGCACCTTCCATGCACAGATAGAGAATATTCATGACTGTCAGGCTTTCAAAGACAACTGTGGAGGCAATGTCCACATTTTATGAGTGAGTGAGAAAAAGCAACCATTCACCCCAGACACTCCACTAAAATATCAACCAGCTGTGACTTATTTCACAATAAAAGCCTTGTGGTAACCTTGCAATAAAGCTCACTGTGCTATTTTCAGTACTGCATATCTTGAAACATAATTAGAAGCCATTAGTTTGTAGGTTTATAATTTTAATTACAGATACAGCTTCAGAATTGCTTGTGATTTGAAGGTTGCAATTATGCAGTTTTGTGAAGTTTCTAACTATTCAATTAATGAGTTTACAACTTTGCAACAAACACTGGTCAACATTTATGGAAAATTAGACTGCAGTTAGCACAACACTATACAGCTTGGGGTGCTGGAGTTCAGCATTCTATTGCAGCACCCTCTGTAAAGACTTTGTACTTCTTCCTGTGGCCTCTGGGCACTCCGGTTTCCTCCCACAGTCCAAAGACGTACTGGTTACTAGATTAATTGGTCATTGTAAATTGTGCTCTGATTCAGCTGGGGCTGAATCAGGTTGCTGGGCAGTGCGGTTCGTTGTTCCGGAAGGGCCTGTTCCACGCGGCATCTCTAAATAAATAAATCAAGCAATAAAATTATTAATATTCTTGTATAAATATTTGCTCTTGATTATAATATATATTCTTTTATGACCTATAGGAGTTTAGGTCAGATAATTAGAATTTCTTGAGCAGCTGATTCACCTTTCCTGTCCGATTATCTTGGATCGAAGCCAAGTCCTTCAAGTCTGCCCCGCCAGTGAGTTGCTCAGTAGCAATGGTGCTGGACTTATTATGCACCATAGTTGTGTTGTCAGCTGTTGCGTTCCGTTGTTGGGTCAATATAATGTGCAGTCAAAAATAAAAGGTGTGAGTGACTGTCTTGAACTTTTTTCTTGTTATTGCAAGACCCTAATGGATATTGGTAATGGGAAAAAATACGTGTCTGGTTCCCCTGATCATTGGTGAGATGGATGCCTTGGTTGTGACTTAGACTAGAGCCTTGGAAAATGGGGTCACTTGTTGCAACTGCTCAGGAGAGGAGACACTGAGGCGGTGTAGGAGAGAGTGGAGTCCTCTGTGAGTACGCTGCAGTCTGTGCTGGATTGTGAGCTCTCCCCTCCTGTTGGTGCTGCTCTTCAGTGTTTGCTCAGTGCTGCCCTCCAGTATTCGCTTGGTGCTATCTTGGGTATTCGCTCAGTGGAAGAACAAGCTAGACCAGGACAGTGTCCCGGTCACCATCCTTCTACAGGCTATACAATTCAGGGACTTGGGCTAGATATATTTTTTGTGACTGTTTCTTTTCTACATTTTAACCATATATGCTGTGTGCTGTCGGTAATGTGTTTTACACCTTGGTCCCAAAGGAACACTGTTGCATTTGGCTGTATTCATGTATGGTTGAATGATAAATAAATTTGAACTTGATAACAGAATAAATTCATATTATAGTAATCAGAGGCATTTAAAAAAATCTTTTTCTAATGTCTGTGCAGTGGCATGCGAAAGTTTGGGCACCCCGGTCAAAATTTCTGTTACTGTGAATAGTTAAGGGAAGATGAACTGATCTCCAAAAGTCATAAAGTTAAAGATGAAACATTCTTTTCAACACTTTAAGCAAGATTAGTGTTTTATTTCTATTTTGTACAATTGTAGAGTGGGAAAAAAAGGAAAGGAGCACCATGCAAAAGTTTGGGCACCCCCAGAGATTTGAGCTCTCAGATAACTTTTACCAAGGTCTCAGACCTTAATTAGCTTGTTAGGGCTATAGTTTCTTCACAGTCATCATTAGGAAAGACCAGGTGATGCAAATTTCAAAGCTTTATAAATACCCTGACTCCTCAAACCTTGTCCCAACAATCAGCAGCCATGGACTCCTCTAAGCAGCTGCCTTGAACTCTGAAAATTAAAATAAATGATGCCCACAAAGTAGGAGAAGGCTATAAGAAGATAGCAAAGCGTTTTCAGGTAGCCGTTTCCTCAGTTCGTAATGTAATTAAGAAATGGCAGTTAACAGGAACGGTGGAGGTCAAGTTGGGGTCTGGAAGACCAAGAAAACTTTACGAGAGAATTGCTTGTAGGATTGCTAGAAAGGCAAATCAAAACCCCCGTTTGACTGCAAAAGACCTTCAGGAAGATTTAGCAGAGTCTGGAGTGGTGGTGCACTGTTCTACTGTGCAGCAACACCTGCACAAATATGACCTTCATGGAAGAGTCATTGGAAGAAAACCTTTCCTGCATCCTCACCACAAAATTCAGCATCAGAAGTTAGCAAAGGAACACCTAAACAAGCCTGATGCATTTTGGAAACAAGTCCTGTGGACTGGTGAAGTTAAAATAGAACTTTTTGGCCGCAATGAGCAAAGGTATGTTCGGAGAAAAAAGGGTACAGAATTTCATGAAAAGAACACCTCTCCAACTGTTAAGCAGGGGCTAGATCGATCATGCTTTAGGCTTGTGTTGCAGCCAGTGGTACGGGGAACATTTCACTGGTAGAGGGAAGAATGAATTCAATTAAATACCAGCAAATTCTGGAAGCAAACATCATACCATCTGTAAAATATCTGAAGGTGAAAAGAGAATGGCTTCTACAACAGGATAATGATCCTAAACACACCTCAAAATCCACAATGGACAACTCAAGAGGCGCAAGCTGAAGGTTTTGCCATGGCCGTCATAGTCCTCCAACCTAAACATCATCGAAAATCTGTGGATAGACCTTGAGCAGTGCATGCAAGATAGCCCAAGAATCTCACAGAACTAGAAGCCTTTTGCAAGGAAGAATGGGTGAAAATCCCCCAAACAAGAATTGAAAGATCCTTAGATGGCTACAGAAAACGTTTACAATCTGTGATACTTGCCAAAGGGGGTGTTACTAAGTACTGCCATGCAGGGTGCCCAAATCTTTGCTTCAGGCCCTTTTCCTTTTTTGTTATCTTGAAACTGTAAAAGATGGAAATGAAAAAGTAATCTTGCTTAAAATATTAAAGAAATGTGTCATCTTTAACTTTATGCCTTTTGGAAATCAGGTCATCTTTTAGTCGCTTAGCTATTCACGGTAACAGAAATTTTGTCCGGGGTGCCCAAACTTTTGCATGTCACTGTGTACACTCAGTCTCAGAATAGGTCTTTTATCACAGACATACGTTCAAGTACACCTGATCCACCAATCATGTGGCAGCAACTCAGTGCATAAAAACACACAGACATGCTCAAAATGTTCAGTTGTTGTTCAAACGAAACATCAGAATGAAGGAGAAATGTGATCTAAGTGACTTCGTCCGTGGAAGAATTGTTGGTGTCAGATGGGGTGGTTTGAGAATCTCAGAAATTGCAAATCTGCTGGGATTTTCATGCACAACAGCTTCTAGAGTTTACAGAGAATGGTATGAAAAACAAAAAAAAATCCAGTAAGTGGCAGTTTTGTGGGCAAAGATGTTAATGCGAGAGGTCGGAGGAGAATTGCCAAACTGGTTCAAGTAGAGAGGAAGGCAACAGTAACTCAAATAACCACGCATTACAACAGTGGTGTGCTGAAGAAGATTTTGGAATGTACAAGATGTCGAACCTTGAAGTGGGTGGGCTACTGCAAATGGAGAGCACAAGCGCACACTCAGTGGCCAATTTATTAGCTACAGTAGTTAACTAATAGAGTGGCCACTGAGTTTATGTGGTCAATACGCATATTTCCTTGAAATTGTCTTCAGTTTCTGAGGATATTTAAATTATGGTTTAAATCAAATTCCCTGATTTCAACCATTAAGATGTTATCATTTTCAAGACTTATCAATGTAACATCTCTCTGTTTATTCCTGATGAGTCAGGGTGAAAGAGAAAGACACCCCTTTTCTGATGTCCATGTGATAAATAAATCTGAATCTGAATCTCAACTTACATTTGGATGTGATAATCAGCTCATAGGAAAGCCTTTCATAGGAAATTATTTTGTGAATATTGGAGATAAGGCAACATTATTAATTACTTAGAAGCACAGGTAATTTGTTGGCCAATTATATTTGACCAGTTTATAGCACAGATAAACCTCCTCTTCTGTTCCCATAAAATTTGAACTGTTTAATTTGCATCTTCAAATACCTTTTGTTCTTGAAGGGAAGCTAAAAATGCATATTGAGCCGTGTCTTTATTGAATTGTTTTAAGTATTTCCAAGGTTGACATTTGTACCAAATACATATTTCATGTTTTATAACTAAAACTTTAATTGTAAGCCGCATTAATGTTGAATCCTGAATTTGAAATTAATCTTTCTCCCAGAGGAATTGTGTTTATTGTACATTGAGAATTTATATGGGCTAGGAATTGGCAAAGGTTCCTTTCTGGTCCTATTTGCAGTTTGGTTACCCATTGTCATTTGACAAAATAAGTCGTGAATTTAAGCTGGTATCTCCATTACAAGATAGAGCCATAGAAAAGTACAGAACAGAAACAGGCCCTTCAGCCCGTCCAGTGTATGTTGAACCATTTAAACTGCTGACACCCATCGATGATAAATTTTTGTGACTTTTTCCAAAATAATTATAAAGGTGACTTTTAGAGTACCACTAAAAGGTTAAGCTTGTAGGAGCCATGCAAAATATCTCCTGGCATTTCAACAAATATTTAACACTGGAGATAGAACACAGAACGGTACAGCACAGGAACAGGCCCTTCGTCCCACAGTGTTGTGCTGAACCAGCTAAAAAGTAAATCCAAAACATCTCAAAACCTTGTCTCTCCTCCCTACACAATGTCCATATTCCTCCATCTTCCTCACTTTCATGTGCCTATCTAAACATCTGTTGAAAGCCCCTAATGTATTTGCCTCCTCCATCATATCAGGCAGCACATTCCAGGCATCCACCACTCTCTGAATAAAAAGCTTACCCTTCACATCCCCTTTGAACCGATCCCCTCTTAACTTCAATGCATGCTCTCTAGTATTAGACATTTCTACCCTGGGAAACAGATATTCACTGTCTACTCTATCAATGCCTCTCATAATCTTATAAACCTCTATCAGATCTCCCCTCAGCTTCCACTAACAACAAAGAAAACAACCCAAGTTTGTCCAGCCTCTCGTGCCTTCCAAACCAACAGCATCCTGGTAAACCCCTTCTGCATTGTCTCCAAAACCTCAACATCTTTCCTGTAGTGGGGGGATTGGAACTATATGCAGTACTCAGATGTGGCCTAACCAGAACTTTACAAAGTTGCAACATAACCTCCTGACTTAACTCAATGCCTCGACTGATAAAAACAAGCATTCCATTGGCCTTCCTAACCACCTTATTGACCTGTGTAACCACTTTCAAGGAGCTATGAACTTGGACCCCAAGACCTCTCTGCTCAGCAACACTGTTAAGGACCTTGCTTAACATGCATTGTCTCTGGACCTTAGTCTGGGTTTCCAAAACAGAACAAAGAAGACAGTGAAGAAATATTGGTTGTTTTCTGGTTGTACGAGAGCAGTAAGGGTGATCAAAAGGGGGGATATGCAAAGTCAGTTCAGCATCCTATGTTCTCTCTCAACATTTTAACTAGAAAAACTTAGCTACATGGTTCAATTCCTGCCACTGCCTGTGAGGGGTTTGTATGTTCTCCCTGTGACCACGTAGGTTTCCTCCAGGTGCTCTGATTTCCTCCCACATTCCAAAGACATAGGGGTTATCCAGTTAATTGAGTTAATAGATGTACTTGAGCAGTGTGGGCTCATTGGGCTGGAAGAGCCCTGTTACAGTGCTGTGTCTATAAGTAAAACAATCTCCACTGGTGGTCCTCTGGTCTCTCTCCTTCCTGCCACACCTAGATGATGGTGCTGGGTAAAGGTTATAAAAGCAGTGAATTAGCTCATTGAGACATAGAGTCATACAGCACAGCAACAGGCACTTCGGACCAAACGATCCATGCTGACCAAATTGCGCCATCCAAACCAATCTCATTTGCCATGTTTAGCCCCTAACCATCTTAAGCTTTTAAAAACCAATGGGGGGCATCTAAAATGCAGTAATATGCACACACAAAATGCTGGAGGAACTCAGCAGGTCATGCAGCATCTATGGAAAGGGATACAGGTGTCCCCCGCTTTATGAAATTTTGCTTTACGCCACTTTGCTTTTACGAAAGACCTACATTAGTACCTGTTTTCGCTAACCAAAAGAAATCCGATGAGGATTTTTGCTTTTACGAAAAAAGGTGCCCGCTTTAAACTTGTCTTTACCCCAAGAAAGACTACTATGACCATGAAGCCTTGCACGGGCAGGTGTGTGCGCATGCATGTATGTGTGGATTTTTTTTCTACAAAAAGGTTTTGGCTAAATCCTCCCGATTCTGATAAGTGAAACTACATTGTACATACATCAGAATCAGAATCCTTTATTATCGCCAAGTATATGTGGACACATACAGGGAATTTGATGCCAGTTTCCCTGAGCTCTCGCTGTACAGAATCAAAAAACAAACAAAACAGTAGTGCAAATGATCGTGAACTATATACAATGAGGTATACCTGTGTATGTACAGGTGGACTAGGTTTATAGTAGACTAAAATTCAAGTGTTCATAAGACTGATGGCATACGGAAAGAAACTGTTCTTGTACCTATTTGTCCTGGCATACAGTGATCTAAAGCGCCTACCAGAAGGAAGGAGTTGGAACAGGTGATGTCCAGGGTGCGATGGGTCTACAATGATGCTGCTTGCTCGCTTCCTGACTCTAGATGCATATAAGTCTTGGATCAAGGGCAGCTTCACAACAATAATCCTTTCCGCAGCCCTGACGGTTCTTTGGAGTCTGTTCTTGTCTTGTTTGGTAGTTGATCCAAACCAGACAGTGATAGACGAACAGAGAACAGATGGGATTATTCCTGAATAGAATTGAATCAGCAGCTCCTGAGGCAAGTTGTACTTCCTGAGTTGACGTAGGAAATACAACCTCTGCTGAGCCTTTTTGATAAGAGTGTCCGTGTTGGGTGTCCACTTCAGGACCTGGGAGATTGTGACACCCAGAAACCTGAAGGTCTCCACAGCAGACGCAATACTGTTGAGTATAGTGAGTGGGGGGAGTATTGGGGAGCTCCTCCTGAAGTCCACTGTCATCTCCAGTCTTGAGTGTATTTAGCTCCAGATTGTTCTGACCACACCAGAGGGCCAGCTGTTCCACCACCCGTCTGTATGCAGACCCATCACCGTCTCGGATAAGGCCAATGACAGTTGTGTCGTCTGCAAACTTCAGGAGTTTAACAGATGGATCCTGTGAGGTGCAGTCATTAGTGTAAAGGGAGAAGAGCAGTAGGGAGAGCACACATCCCTCGGGGGGCACTGGTACTGATTGTCTGGGTGCTAGAAATGATGCTCCCCAGCCTCACTTGCTGCACCCTGTCAGTCAGGAAGCTTGTGATCCACTGACAGATGGCGGGGGAGACAGTGAGCTGGGTGAGTTTGGAGTGGAGGATTTCTGGCACTATGGTGTTGAACGCTGAGCTGAAGTCAACAAACAGAACCCTCGCAGAAGTTCCTGGGTTGTTGAGATGTTGTAGTATGTAATGCAGTCCCATGTTGACTGCATCATCCACTGACCTATTTGCCTGATATTTCTACTTTATATAGGCTGTGTATTTATCATATCATTCCTGCTTTTACTATATGTTAGTGTTATTTTAGGTTTTATGTGTTATTTGGTAGGTTATTTTTTGGGTCTGGGAACGCTCAAAAAATTTTCCATATTCGGCTTATGAAAGGTTTCATAGGAACGCTCTACTTTCAGATAGCGGGGGAAACCTGTAAACAGTCAACATTTCAGGCTGAGACCCTGCTTCATGACTGGAAAGGAAGGGGAAAGATGCCAGAATAAAAGGTGGGAGGAGGAGAAGGAGGATAAGCTAGAAGGTGAAAGGCTTTAAGCCAAATGAGTGGGAAAGGTAAAGTCCTGGAGAAGAAGGAATCTGATAAAAGAGGAGAATGGATCATGAGAGAAAGGGAAGTAGAGTCCATCTTGATGGAGTGGACATTTTCAGTAGTGAAAGAGTCTAGCACTGGAGGCCTCAGAATAGAGGAATGTCCATTTAGAATGGACTAAAGTCTGTCCCAAGCCTTGTGGCTCATCAGGCCGGTGCTTATGCCGGTTTCCGTGGCGTGAAATGACTGAGAATACGAGACTCCCTCCTGGATAGGATGCCAGTCTATCGCAAGGTTAACCCCCAGCATTTTGCCAGTACCCATTCTCAGCTGGGTAGACTGGAGCATTGTGTGGTTGGTGCCTTGCTCAAGGCCGAGGCTTGAACCCATGACTTTCAGATCGCTAGTCCAACGCCCTAACCACTTGGCCACGTGCCACACATTTAGAATGGAGATGAAGAGGAATTTCTGTAGCCGGAGGGTGGAGAATCTGTTGAATTCATTGCCACAGACAGCTGTAGAGTTCAAGTCACTGGGTACAGTATACTTAAAGTGGAGATTGATTAGTCAGGGCCTCAAAGGTTATGGGCGAGAAAACAGGAGAATGGGGTTAAGAGGGATAATACATCAGCTATAATGGAATTGGGGAAGAGACTAGATGGGCCAAATGGCATAATTCTGCTCCTGTTTCTTATAATGTTAGTTTCTAAATGTGAGCAGATGGGATTAGCTTAGCTGGGCAACTTGGTTGGCATGGATGAGTTGGGCTGAATGGCCTTTTTCTGTGCTGTATTACTGTATGATGAGAGAATTAGAAATTGCTGTCAGTAGAAATCAAATGCCTAGAAATCTTTGTCAGCATCTCAGGGGTGTTCTTTTACCACAGAACATCTGGAGTCTGAATTGTTTCCTGAAATTGTTGAAGAAATGTGAAATTAATAATAGTGTAGTCTCTGTCTTGGATTCCATCGAATGAATGCATCATGTTGGCTGTGTTTCAAAATGAACTTGGGGGCATCTGGATTTGTGTGGATTTAATCTGCAATAAATGAATCCAAAGTTTTGGTTATATGGACAGCATGTAGACAGAATTTTTCTGTTATCACAGTCTAAAAATGAGATGAGAAATGTCTGCTCAAATAGGTAAACATCATTAGCACATTCTGTGTGATGTTCCATGGATCGACAGCATATCTGTGTGTCTTTGCCCACTGGAAACTTTTGGAAGAACGGGAATTAGAATGGATCCTTGGATTCAAATCCTATTTATTGTGGGGTGGGCTGTCAGTGGCAAGGCAAGCATTTCTTGCTAACTGTGTCTGTGATGGGGAGCCGGTTTCATGCCTGAGGGATGAAGGATAAGGAGTTCTAGGGTTTGAACTCTGTGATACATTTTACAGATATGATTGTGTATGGCTTGGGGGATTCAGAGGAGCTGGGGATGGATTCTCATTATACGAATGATATGGAAGTTTTACAGAGGAGGCTTACCAGGATGCTGGCTGGATTGGAGAGCGTGTCTTGAGAGGATAGTTTGAGTGAGTTAGGGCTTATGACCTTGGAACGAAGGAGGATGAGAAGTGACTTGATAAGAGCTGTACAAGATAAGAGGTATAGATTGAGTGCACAGCCAGAGACTTTTTTCCCAGGGTGCAAGTGGCTAATACGAGGGGCATAATTTTAAGGTGATTGGAGGAATGTATAGTGGGTATATTAGAGTTAAAATTTTCTACACAGAGTGGTCGGTGCGTGGAATGCATTGCTGGGGGTGGTAGTTAGAGGCAGATACGTTAGAGGTATTTCAGAGACTCTTAAGCAATGGATGATTGAAGAATGGAGGGCTCTGTAGGAGGAATGTAAGTTAAAGGGTCGGTGCAACATAGTAGGCAAAAAGGCCTTGTACTATGCTATAGTGTACTATGTTCTATGAGTGAAGTGGACAGCAGATTCTTGTGCTGGGATAATCTTCAACAGGTTGACTTTAGATGTGGTAACAATTTGGACTGTTTTTTACTGATGAACTGAAGTATGTGTGATACTGTGGAGATGAAAGAAATTGGTTCAGGGACAGTGGGCCACAGAGGGAAAGCTATTTCTCATTCCTACTCTTGCATTGTTGTGGTACATCATCTCATTGAACCTGTACTAAAGGAGGCTTCAAGAAGGTTGCTAAAGGACTGAAAAGGGAGAGCGCGTTTTAAGGGAAAAGAGAAGCAGAGGGAAGGAGTTTGAGTGCAAAATGCTGGGGGAAGGAATTCCAGAGCTTAGAGTGAAATGTAGAAGCTGCATCTACCAGTGGTGGTCTACAATACGTGGATATAGACAGGTGCTATGGCAATGTAGAGTCCCTGGTGGATAGTATGAAGTGCAGGAGATAATCAGGGAGGATTGTAGGGACTGGAGGGGAGTACAGAGACAGAAAGGATGTATCAACATGGAGATGGGAGGGAGTGGTGGTTCGAAGGGGGCTGCTAAGATGGGGAGGGTGTAGGGTTTAGGTAGAGGTGGCAGAGAGAGAAAATGATGGAGCTGGTTACATTGAGAGGGAGGGCTGTGAGGAATGTAAGGGGTTACAAAGAGAGAAGGATCTGGGGCCTGTGGGGCATCTGGATTTGTGTGGCTTTAATCTGCAATAAATGAATGGTTATATGGACAACACACAGAATCCTTCTGTTATCACATTTTCACAATGATCATAGGTTCTGGTTAGGAGTTATGAAGATATGGTTCGGTGAGGGGGGGTCAAAGGGGATACAGATTTAGGGACAGGTGTAGCAGAGAGAGGGAGAGATGGAGCTGATTGAATTGAAAAGGAGGAGTGTAAGGACTGATAGGGAGGGATGCAGGGACTATGGATATAGCAGAGGGTTTTATCGAGATAGTGAGAGGTGTAAGGGCTGGAGGGTGGGAGGTGTTACACTGATAAGGAGATGTTTATCTGCTTATAGTGGTAGGAAGTGGTGTAGGACTGGTTGAGGTTGTAGAACACTGGTGTGACTCAACTGAGTTGCAATAATGGGGGCTAGAAGATATTACTGGAATTAAGAATGTAGAAAAGTACAAAACAGGAACAGGCTGTCCGGCCCACCATGTTTGCTCCGACCATGATGCTAATCAAATTAGTGCCATTTGCCTACATGTGTCTATGTCTTTTCATTCCTACCCATTCATTTGGTCTGGCTTAAATGCCTTTTAAATGTTTCCATTATATCTCCTGCAACACACCCTGGCAGTCAGTTCTTGTTACTTACTGGCTTGTATAAAAATAAAACTTGTCTTGCATTTCTCCTTTTAATTTCCCAACACTTATTTTAAACCTCAGTATGTCTGTCCTCTTGTATTTGAGAGCTGAACCTTGGGGAAGAATACTTTGAGCATCTGTTCCTTCCATAATTTTATATACATATTTTTATAAGGTGTCATTAAAATGCACACCTCTTCTGAATTAATTTAGGACTGTAATATTCCAATTAAAATATGGTTATTTTGCTACTTTTATCAGTGGAATCAAAGATGCTGAATGCAATATCAGGGAAAGAGTGCATTATTGATATCCCTTTAGAACAGAAATGAGGAGGAACTTCTTAACCAGGTGGTGGTGCATCTCTGGAATTCATTGCCACAGATGACTGTGGAGGGCAAGTCATTGGATACATTTGAAGCAGAGATTGATAGGTTCTTGATTAGTAAAGGTGTCAAAAGTTACAGAAGAAGGCAGGAGAATGGGGTTGAGAGGTATAATAAATTAGCCATGATAGAATGGTGGAGTAGACTTGATGGGCTGACTGGCGTAATTCTGCTCCTTTGGCTCATGGTCTTGTAGTTCGGGGAAGCTTTGTAGATGATTTCACCCGAGAACTACTTGATGTTGTAATCTTGCCTGTATTGGCAGTGATAAAGTTACCTGCTCACCTGCATCTCTTTATTTCAATGCTATATTGGGGAAAGAGTGCCTTGTCTTGTAGTCTGTGGAGGCTTATCGATTTCTCTGTGACTTCACCTGAGACCGATTTGATGTTGAAAACTTGTCTGTATTGGCAGAGCCAAAGTAACCTGCTCAATTGCATCTCTTGATTTCAATCAGTAAAAATGTACATCCTGAATTCAGGAGCCTTGGGGAAATTTATACAAACTACAGATGGAAGAATTCTGAAATGCAGCTATATAAACGCTTGAAGAAGGGAAGTCAGGAGAAGGGGAGCAAGAGTCTCATCAGAACATCCCTCAATCTAATGATCATTACTGAAAACACTCTTAATAATTGACAATCAGGCTTGTTAACATTGACATATGTCATGAGATTTGTTGATTTGCACTAGCAGTGCAGTACAAGACATAAAAAAAAAACTTGTGTAAGTTACAAAAAGAAAAAAATCTTGCAAAAGATGCATGATGAGACAGTGGTCATATGTTTATGGACTGTTCATTAATATGATGACAGAGGGGAAGAAACAGTTTCAAATCGTTGACTGTAGGTCTTCAGGCTCCTGTACCTTCTCTCTGATGGTAGTAATGAGTGTGTCACTTCAGACTCCAGTGGTAGAAACAAAGATGGCATGTCCCGATAGTGATGGTCATTAATGAATAATGCTGCCTTCTTGAGGTACCACATTTTGAAGAATGACGGCAGGAATGTTTGTGTCCATGATGGATCTGGTTGAGTCTGCAACCCTCTGTAGCCTCTTGTGATCTTGTGCAATGGAGGATCCATCCAGGGTGGTGATACGACCAGTCAGAGTTCTTTCCACTGCAGAAACTTGTAAAAAGCCTTTGGTGACATACCAAATCTCCTCACAGGTTTTGACACTAATCTTAAGATTTTATCTTTCAATATTATTTTAAATGCAAAGGTATTTTCTTCCGTTACAGCTCAACTTCTGGGTGATCTTTTATCATTTAGAACCACCTGAAGGTTTTGATTCTTCAGTCACTGGCTGCCTAAGTTTTCTGTGTCGTATTAAAGTAGAGATAATATTTTCTAGTTTGATATAGATTTGGAAGATATTTTTCAGTCAGACACAGTGAAATTCCTGATTTTTGCTTAGTTCTGATGTATTATCTGTCACTTATCATCATATTCCCTGGAGCTTGTTTCTTAAATTTCTTCAGATTAATCAGCGCTGAGGTGTTAAGGCAGCCATAGCAACTCCTGCATTCACTGATGGATGATTTGCCAGTGTATTTTGCTGCTTCTTCACTGAGGCGTTTTCGAGATGGAGGGGCAGCAACTGCCTTTTGCCTCATTTTACGGGGGTGGTTGAAGTGTTTGCAAGTTGGCTGTGGCTTTCCTGGTGTTTGCAACAGCTGCAAATTATTCTGAACTTGAGGTCGATCTGAAGAGCCTCATATGTTGTGTCATACACGAGAATTTTAATTTGTGCTGTTCGAAACAGTTAGAGGCTGAGTTTATTCCTTGTTCCCTTATTCCTTGATGCTCTTAGTAGCTACCTTTTTCTCAAGGGACCAAGGTTGTGTCATCATCAAGGCTTGTCTGTCCTGATGAAGGGTCTCAGCCCAAAACATCAATTCGGTTTTCTTTTCTATAGATGCTGCCTGACTTGCTAAGTTCCTCTATCATTTTGATTTGGTTGTTTGTGAGTCTTTGTTAATGTATAGTTTTTCACAAATCATGTTGTATTTTTAACTTTCCTGTAAATGCCTTCAAGAAAAAAGAATCTCAAGGAAATCAGGAAATTAGCAGGTCAAGCAGCTTCTATGGAGAGAAATGAACAGTTGATGTTTTGGGCCAAGTCCATTCATGAATCATAATGAAGGGTCTCAGCCCGAAATATCGAATATTTTCTTCCTCTCTGAAGATGCTACCTGAGCTGCTGAGTTCCTCCAGCATTTTGTGTGTGTTACTCTGGATTTCAAGCATCTGCACAATCTCTTGTATTTCTGAAAATTTTTGGTTTTATTTCAGATTTTAAGCATATTCAGTATTCCGCACTTGCTGAACAGTTCATTCTCTGGATTTAACTTGCACTTTAACATTTACCTGATTTACCTTTCAGGGCTTTGCATGAAGTGGCTGACGGGTCTACACAATGCCTTTTCTGTTGCCGATTGTTCAGTTGAATTCTGTTGTGCTTCATTGTACAGAGATACGTTTTTTGTGAAATGAGCTTTTTGTGCTTCTGAATTTGTGGAGTTGCTTTATCACCATGTCCTTTTGTTCAAGTGCGGTAACTTTGCCTGACTTTGACCTCCCTCGTACATTTCGGAGCTGACAGGTGTGGCTTGTGAAGTCCATTGTCACTGCAGCTGTTAGGGACTGTTGGAGGTTTTATTGCAAAGTTCAACAGTAAATCTTACGCCTTTCATTGAAAGGAGACTTTATTGTGTCTCCGAGTCGGTCTTTTCTCTCAGCTATTCATTTCTGAGGAAGTGACAGGGCTGCCCCCAATACCACACACTGCTGCTCCTTAATACAGCTGCTCCTTGGTTCACCTTTGTGTTTCACAGTCTTGTCAGCCGGGCTGATATTGGAGTTGGTTGTTTTCTTGCCCAGTGAGTCACGAGGCAGAAGTGCCTCCAGTTCGAATGATCTGCAAACCTGTGAGAGTTCTTTAAAGATGGATTAAAGATTAGCTTTATTTGTCACTTAATTTGTAATGACCAGTATGCAAATTTTGCAAAATTTGCAAATTCCCTCTAATTTGTAATGACCAGTTTGTGCAAAACTCTTGTGCTGTGCAATTTTTTGCCGAGTGGCAACAACATGTGCACACTGAATTTTATATATAGCTTTATATATAGAGGTATTCATTCTAACAACTAGCAAAACACTGTTAATAAGAATTTTCATCTCCTCTGGGTTTGATAATTTTCTCTCTCGTTCATCTACACTCTCGAAACATACGGGTAATGAAGGATTTTCTCTGTGGAACTTTTGCACACTGCCCATATGTGATTTGCTTGCTAAATGATGCTTTAAAAAGTCAAGTTTCCAAATAGCACTCCACTTCTTCTCACTGCAAATTGCCCAGCAACTTTTCTATTCTGACAATACATGCAGGTAACATTATTTTCTGTATGGTACATAAATATTTCCCGTAGCTGCACGTTCCTGACCACATAAGCTTTCGTTGTAACAGTTTCCACTGTTTCATTAAGCCATTCTGCTTTAAATGAACTAGGAGTTCTTTTGTGCTTCACACCCTTTGCTTCTTTGGATTTCAACATAGTGAATCAATAATTTATTCAATAAAAACAGTTCTTTTATTAAAAATAAGCCAATTCTAAAATCTGCAGACAAATCATCGCAAACTTCGCGTTGTCAACACCGCCGGCATCAGAAACCGGAAAAGGAAATGTAATAATATACGATTGTGAAATATACTTAGCATGCCAACAAGGTAAAAGGGGCAGTTTAAATTCTTTTGTGCACTAGTAGCAAAAGATACGTGCACACCTTAGAGGGAAAATTGTTTGTCACGTATACATTAAAACATACAATGAAATAAGACCATATGATGCAGGAGCAGAATTAGGTCATTTGATCCATCGAATCTGGTCCACCATTTCATCATGTTGGACCCATTTCCCTCTTAACTTCAATCTCCTGCCTTCTCCCAATATCCTTTCATGCCCTGACTAATCAAGCACCTATCAACCTTTGCTTTAAAAATATCCAATAACCTGGTCTCCATAGCCATCTGTGGCAATGAATTCTGCAGATTCACCAGCCTCTAGTCAAAGAAAGTCTTCCTCATCTCTGTCCTAAGTGGATGTCCTTCTATTTTGAGGCTGTGCCCTCTGATACTAGACTCCCCCACCAATGGAAACATCCTCTTCACATCCAAAATGTGTTTGCTTGTGATTGGAATTGCAGGTATGTGCTACAAGAGGAGATGAAACAGACTTGGCCTTTGCTCTCTTGACTTTGGCCGCAAGTGTCACCATGCTTCTGGTACCAACACAACATGCCCACAACTAACTAACTGTAGTTAGTATGATTCTTTGGACTGTGGGAGGATACAAGAGCACCCAGAGGAAATCCACGTGGTCATGAGGAAAATGTACAAACTCCTTTCAGACAGTGACTGGAATTGAACTCTGATCTTCTGATCATTGGAGCTGAAAAGTATATGCTAACCATTACAATACTGTGCTGCTCTACATCTCACTAAGTGAGCCACGAGACAGAGGTGTCTCTGGTTTGAATGACCTGCAAACCTGTGAGAGTCCTTTATTGGCATATTTAGGATTTGCTTTTTTTCAAATGCTAACTTTTGGATACAGGAGCTTTACGAATATTAGAATCAGAATCAGATTTTATGTCTCTGGCACATGGTGTGAAATCTGTTAACTTTGTGGTAGCATTACAATGTTACATAATTATAGAGAGCAAAAAAACTCTGAATTACAGTAAGTATATATTAAAGAGTTAAATTAAGTAAGTAGTGTAAAAAATAGAAATAAAATAATAGTGAGGTAGTGATCATGGGTTCAATGTTCACGAAGGAATCTGGTGGCAGAGGGGAAGGAGATGTTCCTGAATCATTGTGTGTGTGTGTGTGTGTGTGTGTGTGTGTCTTCAGGCTCCCTCTTCCCCTCTTCCCTCTTCCCTCTTCCCTGACGGTAACAATGAGAAGAGGGCATATCCTGGGTGATGGGGGTCCTTCATAATGGACACCACCTTTTTGAGGCATCACTCCTTGAAGATTTCCTGGATATTACAGAAACTAGTGTCCATGATGAGCTGACTAATTTTACAGCACTCTGCAGAACATCCGTGAAAATTTGTGAGTGTATTTGGTGACATAACAAATCTCCCCAAACTCCTAATGTTACAGGGGCGTTGTTTCTTGCTTAAACCTGCATTTGATTTGTGCAGGTTTTCCCTAGGTTACAACAGGGTTCTGTTCTGTGAACTATGGTGACATTTACTGGATCTGTGCAGATGGCACAGTAGTGTAGCGGTTAACATAATACTTTACAGAGGCAATGATCAGAAGATCGGGATTAATTCCCACCGCTATCTGTAAGGAGTAGATACGTTCTTCCTGTGACTGCGTGGGCTCCCCCTGGGTGCTCTGGTTTCTTCTCACATTCCAAACAGATTAGGGAAAAGACATACAGGTTAGGGTTAGTGTGTGTGTATGTGTTAGTTCTAGCAGCATGGCAATACTTGCAGGCTACTCCCAGCACACCCTCAGTCATTGATGTCATTGATGCATTTCACTGCATGTACCAATGGTTCAATGTACATGTGACAAACAAATAAAGCTAATCCTTCTCTAATCTCTCTATCAACCGGAACAGTTTACAAGTCAGAAATGTGGTTGCAAACTGAGTTCCCACCCGGCAGAAGACGCCTACAGTTAATCCATCCCACCGGAGTCCCAAACACTTGTTAGTATGTACAAGCTAAGAGAGGCGTTCATAAACTGGAGAAGAGGTGCATAGAGAAATCTCAGCGAGTTAGGCAGCATCTGTGGAGACAGATGGTCAATGTTTTGGGTCAAGACCCTGCGTTAATTTTATATTTTGTAGTAGATTATAGCATCTGCAGCCATCTATGTCTCTCTATTTTGTAGAGGGACAAAATTAAGCACAAGTTAATGGGCATTACAATGTTGGAGGCTGCTTCAATGCTAATTAAAAATCTATTGATATTTAAATGTTGATCATTTTCAGTTATTTGCCATCGTCTTGGAAAAGGAAAAGATAATTAGAAACTGGATTACTTTATTTAATTTTATCTTTAGAAATAAAGGCTCTGAAAATATGCCAATTTAGAAGCGTCTAAGTTCCAGACTTTGTGATGTTGCCATGACTTGAAGGAGTGAATTATAGGGAGAGGTTGGACAGGCCTGGAATTTGTTCCTTGGAGTGTAGGAGACTGAAGGAAGATCTATGTAGAGATGCATTCTCTTTTGTTGTGTTCTGTGTTGTACTGCTGAACATTGTGGGAATGCTTTGTTTGTGCCTGAATGTGTGACAACACTTTTGGGCTGTCCCCAGCACACTCTTGGGTGTGTTGGTTGTTGACACAAAGAACACATTTCACTGCATGCTTCCATGAACAGATGACAAATAAACTTGAATCCTGAATCTTGTGTAAAATCAGGAGGGATATAGATAGGGTGAATGCACTTTGTCCTTTTTCAAGGTTGTGAATGAAGAACTTGGGTAACTTTTTTTACACAAAGGCTGAGACATACATACATAGATGCGCGCGCGTGCGCGCGCACACACACTTTTGCACATTACTGTACATTAAGAATTTTAAAAAGACAGTTGGACAAGTACATGAATAGGAACGATTTAAAAGTTATGGGCAAAATGCAGGCAAATGGGACAAGCTTGACTTGTTTGGCATGGATCAGTTGGGCCTTTTTCTGTGCAGTTGCACTTCATGTTGTCCTTCCTCTCTCTGGTATTTTAGCAGTTATGTTCATCTGCTTGAATGAGATAGTTTGCTGTACCTTTGCACCGATGACTGAAATCCTGCTGATGGTGACTGCCTGGTTGTGCTTAGAGCTGATGCCCGTACAATGTGTAAACTTGCCTTAGGCAGGTCTGTTTGTGTTATCCCCTGAAGAAAACCACTTTGCTCCCCTGGGGAGATGCTGGCTGGCAGCAAGAGCCTCAAATGCATGTGCTGGCATATGGGACTGGGGGAGGGGGACAGAACCAGCCAACACAACAGTTGAAGAAAACTTTGAGGGCCAGCTAGCACACACTGCAGCTTAGTCAGCTACCAAAAATGATAGTTTTAGATGTCTCAATTCAAAAACATTTTTGAAATAGAATTGAAAATAAATGGCATTTAAATATTATTAAGAATTAGAAAATGTATAGAAGCAGTGACAGAGCACTTATAGCTATGTTCTTTATAGATACTTCCTTCCATGAATGCATTGGCTGTATTGGCTTCTGCTCTGACCTGAGCTACAGAGGCAGATACTGGAAAGTGTCAGCAAAGTGATGCTTCAGCCCTGATTCACAAAGGAAACAGACTCAGTAGACTGGGAAAAGGTTTGATAGGAGTGATAGGCAAGCATGGGAATTGAGTCTGTGCATGCATTCTGTAATGGTGGATACTATTTAGGAAATTGAGGGGGGTGGATTTCATTGAAAGCTATTGAATATTGAGACATCAAGTGTTAATTGAATGATTCTGATATTGTCAAACCAAAAGCAATTAGCGAACTGACACCTGAACCATTTGGATCATGCTACTGTCTTGAAATTATTCCATTAATTTTGTCAAGACTGCAGCTAATTTTAGCTCATAGTTTAGTAACACTATTAGGAGCAGTCATCAGCCAACTTATCCCTCGAGCCTGGCTGACCTGAGATGAGACGACTTTCCCTCCTGGGCCCTGTGTCCCTTGATTCCACACATTTCAAAAGCTTGTTGATCTTTGCCTTGAGTACTTTGAACAATTGTGAATCCATGGCCTGAAGAGATGGAAACCTGCAATGATTTATACAACCCCATGATTGGAGAAATTACAGACAGCTGCAGACATGTGTACGCAGCCCAGTCCACCAGGAAAACCAGCCTCCTCTCCCCTCCATTGACTCCTCCTACACTTGCCACTCCCCTGAGGAAGCAGGGAACATACTCAGGGAATCATTTCATGAGACATTCTCTCATCTTCCTTCCCTCAGGAGATATAAAAGCTTGAAAGCATGAACCACTCGTCTCAAGGACGACTTCTATCCTACTGTTTGAGAAGCTTGAGTGAACCTCTTGTATAATGAAGATGAACTCTTGATCTCTTGGCCAGAATCAGAATTAGATTTACTATCACTGACTCAGAACTTGTGAAATGCAGTACTGTGCGAAAATCTTAGGTACATATATATAGCCTGGGTGCCTAAGACCTTTGCACAGTACTGTAGTAATTTTATGTATTGTATTGTGCTACAAAAAAAACAAATTTTCATGCCTTATGTTAGTGATGATAAACCTGATTCTGATATGGGTCTTTATTGTGGACTGAGAGTGGGAAGGGGGCAGGGAGAGGGGAATCATGGTTGGGAAAAGGGGAAGGGAGAGGGGAGGGTGTGGGAAGCACTAGAGAGACATTCTGTAATGATCAATAAACCAATTGTTTGGAATCTAATGACCTTGTATGGTGACTCAGGGCTGGGTGTGTCTGCACCTGTGCCTCCCCCCGCCCCTGTCACTCCTTCTCTGCCACCTGTCCCACACCCTTCTGTGGCACCCTACCCATTCCATTCCCAACATCCTTTTCTCCTGCCAGATTTACAAACTTGCTCTACCCTCCACGTTGACAAATACAGTACTGTGCAAAAGTCTTAGGCACCCGAGCTAAATATATGTGCTGAAGATTTTTGCACAATACTGTACGTTGTTCTGTGGCAGCACAACAGTGCACAGGCATAAAATTGCTTAAAGTTACAAATTTAAAAAAAACAACATGCAAATAAGAAAGGAATAATGAGGTAGTACTGATGGGTTCGGCAGCTGTTCAGAAACCAGATGCTACAGGGAAAGAAGCTGTTCCTGAATAGTTGAATGCTTCTTCAGGCCCATATACCCCTTCCCCAGTGACAATAATGAGGAAGAGGGCATGTTGCTGATAGTGAGACTTCTTAGTGATGATGC
The DNA here is from genome assembly GCF_030028105.1 of Mobula birostris. Taxonomy (NCBI): domain Eukaryota; kingdom Metazoa; phylum Chordata; class Chondrichthyes; order Myliobatiformes; family Myliobatidae; genus Mobula; species Mobula birostris. Next base: position 42,545,012 of record NC_092389.1, read on the forward strand.
CAGCTCTTGAAGATGTCCTCGATGGTGAGGCAGGTTGTGTCTGTGATGGAGCTACCTGAGACTACAACCCTCAGCAGCCTCTGGTGAAGCTATGCATCGGAGCCTCCATACAAGGCAGTGATGCAACAGTCAGAATGCCCTCCACCAGACATTATAGGCACGGTAGCGTAGTGATTAGTACAACACTTTATAGTATCAGCAACCCGAGTTCAATTTCCGCTGCTACCTGTAAGGAGTTTGTACGTTCTCCCTGTGACCAAATTGGTTTCCTCCGGGTGCTCCGGTTTCTTCTCACAGTCCAAAGATGCACTGGTTGGTAGGTTAATTGGTCATTGTAAATTGTCCTGTGATTAGGCTAGGGTTAAATCGAGGCTTCCTGGGAAGGGCCGGAAGGGCCTGTTCTGTGCAGTATCTCAATCAATCTATCAACTAATCTATCATCCATCTTATCCCAATGTATGGGAAGTATTGATAGTTGGAGCTCTGAGCAAACGGTTCACCTGAGAGAGGAAAAGCGCAATACAACAGCTTGGGCTCTCCCCACCATTGAGTGCATTAAGTAAGCAGCATCCATCATCAAGGACCCCCACCATCCAGGCCATGCTCTCTTCTCGACTATTTATTCATTTCCATCGATGCTTCCTGACCTCCTGAGTTCCCCCAGCATTTTGTGTGTCAGTATCTTGCCTGAGAGGTTGAAATTATTCCTGAAAAGTTAGAAGCAGTGTTACATACCATGAAAGGAAGCACTGAAGAAATCAAGATATCATATGGGTATATAAAGGTGGCAAACTGCCAGCAAGGTTCTTCCCAGCTGGTGTGCTTTTATTTAAACGTTCAGTGTAGTTTGGGGTTTGGAGAGAGAAGTTAGAAGCCTCTGGAGTTCAGTGGATGGACAGGTGTGTGGAGAGGGAAGGTTTAGAGGGGTAGTAGCCCTCTCAATGAGATAAGCATTGAGAAACGTCTCAGCATTGATGTTCACTTACGGTCATCTTAAGTTAGCGAGTTATCGGCAGATTCTGGAAATGGAGTTTTGTTTCCTAGGTTTGCAAATCAGTGAGACTGTGGGCTGCCCCCCGGTACACCCTGGGGCGTGACCATAAGGCATAGAAACAGAATTAAGTCATTCAGCCCATCGAGTCTGATTTATTATTCCCCCTCAACCCCATTTTTCTGCCTTCTCCCCATTGATATCCTTATTAAGCAACAGCCTATCAACCTCCAGTTTAGATATACCTAGTAACTTAGCCACCGCAGCTGTTTGTGGCAATGAATTCCACAGATTCCCCACCCTCTGGCTAAAGAAATTCCTCCCCATTCTCTGTTGTAAAGGAAAAACCTTCTATGTCTGAGGCTGTGCCCTGTGGTCTGAGATTCCCCACTACAGGAAACACCCTGTCCACATCCTATCTAGGCTTTTCAATATTTGATAGGGTTCAATGAGACCCCCCCCCCCCCCCCATATCTATCTATTCTAAACTCCAGTAAGTACAGGCCCAGAGCCATCAAATGTTCCTCATACATTAACCCTTTCATTTCTGGGATCATTCTCATGGACATCCTCTGGAATCTCTCCAATGCCAGCACATCCTTTTTTATATAAGGGGTCTTAAGTGGGTGTTGGTTGTGAACACAAACAATGCATTTCACTGCATGTTTTGATGTACTTGTGATAAATAAGCTCGAATCTTGAATGAGTTGGACTGAAGGGCCTGCCTCATGCTGTGTCTGTGACTTTATGAATCGGTGACTGCATTGTGTCAGTTGACAAAGCAAAGCGGAATGGGAAATTATGGCTTATTTACAGGGAAACAAAAGCAGCGTCACATGTTGTGGTCAGAGGAGAGACTGCCTGAGCTGCATGCAGATGTTTTCACTGTGGATTGGGGGAAACATATGGCCTTACGTATCGATCCGTTGCTGGGGGATGCTCCTAGTTGGGTTTTGATTTTTCTTTTGGTAGGGGAGAATAGGAAATCTATAATGCGGATTAGTTATTCTGACACTCATTTCATGCACTGTGTAAGTAACTGTCAAATGGGGTAAAGCAAGCCCATTTCAGAACCTCCCTGAGGCAACTTAAAACATTAGATTTTTGCAGCGAAGGAGACAAACATTTAACATCATCAATACATGTTTTAGACCAGAGAACAGGCTGAATTCTGTCGTAGTCAGTTGGTGCTTCTGATTCTTAAACAGTTAGTTGATTTACACTCAGTGGCCACTTTATTAGCTACCTCCTGTACCTAATAAACTGGCCACTGAGAGTATGTTCATGGTCTTCTGCTGCTGTAGCCCATTCACTTCAATATTTGATGTGTTATGAATTCAGAGATGCTCACCACTATTGTAATTCGTGAATATTTGAGTTACTGTTTCCTTCTTGTCAGCTTGAATCAGTCTGGCCATTCTTCTCTGACCTCTCTCATTAACAAAATGTTTTTGCCCACAGAACTGCGGCTCACTGGATATTTTTTGTTTTTCCATACCATTCTCTGTAAATTCTAGAGCAGGGCTTTCCAACTTGGGGTCAATAGACCACCTTCTTAATGGAATTGGTCCATGGCATAAAAAAAAGTTGGTATCCCCTGCTCTCGAGACTGTTGTGTGTGGAAAATCCCAGGAGGTCAGCAGTTTCTGAGATACTCAAACCACCCTGTCTGGCACCAACAATCATTCCACAGTCACTTAGATCACATTTGTTCTCCATTCTGATGTTTGTCTTGAGCAACAACTGAACCTCTTGATCACGACTGCGTGTTTTTATGCATTGAGTTGCTGCCATGTGATAGGCTGAATAAATATTTGCATTAATGAGCAGGTGTAAGTGTGTGTCTTTTAAAGTGGCCACTGAGTGTATTTCTTTGATTATGAAATTTAACTTAGAAATCTGAGAAATTTGTGAGATAGTTTGTGAACCCATGTGACATTCAGCTACCTCACTGGTGATTACTTCAGGTTAACACTGATAAGCCACACTTGTGTAAGAACCCATTGCACTGTGAAGCAAAAGGGATTCAGATTCTATTATTGACATTTACTGAACTTAAATTTACAGCCATTGGTTGTTTCTCCTTAGTAGCAAGACATTAGTAAAAGCTGTGTTTCCAACTAAATCATAGAGTTTTGACAGTTGCGAAAAACAAATTTATGAATAATGAAGCTATTCCTTTGCAGGCTGAATGATTTTGTAGATATGTTAGCATGAAACTAAGGGCTGGATTGTTTAATGGAGCTGGTTTCTTGGCAGAATCAGCATTAACCAGTGATAATAGGAAGCTCGTGGATTCTTTGCCACAGGGTCCTGGACTTTTCCTGGCAGATGGAGAATGGAGAAGAGAGGGTGAGACAGGTACTAGTAATTAATGATAGGGAATGCATGTTACTTCGAACATAGAACAGTACAGTACAGGACAGGCCTTTCAGTCCATCATGTTGAGCTGAACTATTTAAACCAATGAGTTCTAATTAATTGAATCCCATTTCTCTCCATATTGACTGTATCAAGTTCAAGTTTAATTGTCATTCAACCATACATGAATTTCTATGAATACAGCCAAGCGAAACAGTGTTACTGTGGGGTCGAGGCGCAAAACACAGTACCAACAGTCATGCACAGCACAAGGCACATAGAGCACATATAAGACATCAGTAAAATAGTCACACAAGAGAAACGTAGTCCAAGGCCCTGAGCCCATGAATACGACTAAAACGATCACTCGCCGTTAGACTGCACACCACCTTTGCTCACCGATGACTCTGACACCTTTCTGATGCAGGCATCAGTACATGCCGCACCAAGTCCCATTCCTTCAGTTTCTCTGCCAATGAGCAACCTACTGATGGGGTAGACCTGCAGTACCCTCAATGTCCAGCACAGTGTTGTGATCGTAAAAAGTACGTTTAAAAAAATCTTTGTTTGACCTCATAGAAGCTGGTGCAATCAAATGCACTGATATATTAATGGAAGCCTCCTTCAAATATAGAACAGTACACCACAGGATAGGCCTTGCTGCCCATCATGTTGTGCTGAACTACTTAAACCAATGAGTTCTAATTAATTTAATCCCATTTCTCTCCATATTGACTGTATCCCTACCTTCTCTGTGTATTCAAGTGCCTGTCTAGGAGCCTCTGAAATGCTCTGTTCTGTCTTCCTGTACCACCACACCTAACTGTGCGTTCTAGGTCCTCAACACTTTCTCTGTGGAAAGTAAAATTTCTCCTGCATATCTCCTTTGAACTTTCCACCTCACACCTTAAATAGATGCCCTCTTGTACTAGACATTTCAATCTGGGAAAGAAAAGATACTGGCTGCCTACTCTGTTCTACGGTGCTGTTCCACTTTCCCAAATGGTGATCGAATTGTTGTTCAGTCTTCTTGAAACTTTGCTCTGTGAATGTTTTGCTTGCGGCATTTGATTTGTCCTTATCTGCAACATCACCTGGCAGTAGCATTGGTATTTCTGTGGAATGAGTGATGGCAGGGACATAGGCTGTCAACATGCTGATCCAAGAGAAAAACATGTTACAGAAAATCGGCCCAAAATATTCATCTGAGTAATCTCAACCTCAGCAGAAGAAAAGTTATTTTTATAATGTTAAGAAAACAACAATGTTGAGGTTAGCACAATTCCTCCACGCCTTGTGTTCTGATGGTGTTCAGATCTCTCTTGAAATATTCTAGCTCAAACAGTAGCTTCTGACACGGAGTGGAGAGGGAGCTAGGAGATGTTACAAGTCTGAAGGTGAATTAATGAAATGTCCCATCTGTTGAAACAATAGAACTTCCAGGATCCCTGGGTCAGCTCTGTCATACAGTCATAACAAATAACCCATGGTAACAACTCCCTAATGCTAACGAAGAGTATTTGGCTCACATTTGCACTGAACTGAAGCAAGAAGAATTAGTTTAGCTAAATTGGAAATATTTATCCTGACAGCAGTGGTGAGCTTTGTGAAACTCTCATGGACATTTGCTGGAGGTTGAGGAGTACTTAGCAGCAATGGATAGAACATAGAACAGTACAGCATGTTACAGGCCCTTTGGCTGACCTTTTAACCTAGTTCAAAGTCAATCCAATGCTTCCCTCCTGTATAACCTTCTATTTTCCTTCTCATGTGCCTAAGAGTCTCCTCAATGTCCCTAATGTATCTGCCTCTATCACCACCCATGGCAATGTGTTCCACATACCCATTACTCTGTGTAAAAAAAAATCTACCTCTGACATCCCCCTATACTTTACTACAATCATCTTTAAATTATGACCTCTTGTATTAGCCATTGTCACCCTGGGGAAAAAGGCACTGACTGTCCGCTTGATCTATGTCTCCTATCATCTTATACAACAAGTTGCCTCTCATTCTCTCTTGTTCCAAATAGAAAAGCCTGATCTTGAATTTAAATTGTTTTTTGTTATGGAAATTAAATTCGCTGCTGTACGCTTGAGATGTTTCCTTAAAATGAGCAAAGGCTTTGATGGAATGATTATGTTTTCAATTATTAGCTGAAAATCCCTGTGGTCAGCAATGGAACTGTGTATTTATAAAGCGTACACGTCTTACATTGAGAACGATTTCCAATCTAGTCATGACATTTATGAAATGACTTTGTAGTGATCTTTTTTGTTTTGTGTGCTGTTGTCAGCATATACACTCAGTGACCACTTTATTTGGTATCTCCTTTACCTAATAAGGTAGCCACTGAGTGTATGTTTGTGGTCTTCTGCTGCTGGACCCCACCCAAATTACGACATGTTGTGCATTCAGAGATGCTCTTCTGCACACCACTGTTGTAATGTGTGGTTATCTGAGATACTGTGGCCTTCCTGTCAGGTTGAACCAGTCTGGCCATTCTCCTCTGACCTCTCTCATTAACAAGGCATTCTCACCTACAGAACTGCCAGGAACTGGATGATTTGTGTTTCAAGCACCATTCTCTGTAAGCTGTAGACACTGCTATTCATGAAAATCCCAGGAGATCAGCAGTTTCTGAGATACACAAACTACCCCACCTGGCACCAACCATCATTCCACGGTCAAAGTCACTTAGATCACATTTCTTCCCCATTCTGATGTTTGGTCTGAGCAACAACTGAACCTCTTGGCCATGTTTGCATGCTTTTATGCATTGAGTTGCTGCCACATGATTGGCTGATCAGATATTTGCATTAACAAGCAAATATATAGGTGTGTCTAATAAATTGGCCACTGGGTGTATAACCCCAACAGAAGAAATTCATTCCTACTTCATCCTGTTTACTTACCTAGGCACCCATCAAAGCAAAACATAGCAAACAGAGGGAAGTATATTTATAAACTGCCTGAGATATGGTGTTGAGAAAATTACATCTTGTCTTTTATTGTGTTAGAAAAAGCATGCTTTAACTAATCTTTGATAATGTTAGTATTCAATATTGATTTACTTAGCAAGCAATTGACATATGAGGTTGGATTTTCAAATAAATGGACATGATTAAGGATGAATGTCTGAGTTCATATATCGAACGTTTCTTTTCTCACTGCCAGACGTTGTAATTTTTGTAGTTTTTGTCCTTTCTGAGACACAATAAACGGATTTTGGCTTTTCTCCACATTCCCGCATTTTATGTTGATGAAAACAAAATTCTTAATTAAATTGCGACCAACCGGAGCAGTGTAGTTACAGTATTGAATTTTGTGCAGTGTCATTTAAGGATTTAATGGAAGCTTTGAATGATGCCTGTGGATATGTTTGCTTGATGTAAGTTGACTACATGCCATGATAAATAGTTCCATTAGAACTGATCAAAGGAGTGCACTCTTCTGCGAGTCTGCAGCTTTGTTGGATGTGTTGGCTACATTTCATTAGAGGTTTGAGGAGATTTGATATGTCACCAAAGACTCTGGCAGATTTCTACAGATGTACCATGGAGAGACTGGTTGTATCATTGCCTTGTACAGAGGTGCCAGTGCACAGGATTGTAATCTCAGCTAGCTCCATCATGGCCACTAGCTGTCCCACCATCAAGGACACCTTAACAAAGTGATGCCTCAAGAAAGCAGTATCCCTTGTGAAGGACCCTCATCACCCAGGACATGCCCTCTACCATCAGGGTAGAGGTACAGGAGCCTGAAGACACATACTCAAGGTTTTAAGAATCGCTTCTTCCCCTCCGCCATCAGATTTCTGAATGGCCCACGAACACCACCTCACTATTTTTGCTCTACTTATATTTTTTTTAATATTTCTTATTGTAACTCATTGTATTTTTTGATGTACTGCACTGTACTGCTGCTGCAAAACAACAAGTTTCACGACACATTTCAGTGAGTTGCTCCCGGCTCCTGGACCTCCTCCCTGATGGTAGTAATGTGAAGAGATATGTCCTGGGTGATGGGGATAATTCTCAAAATTAGGAAAGGGATAGATAAGATAGAGATAGGAAAGTTATTTCCATTGTGTTCTAGTGGACTCAGCATCAAGGTTTTGGGGGTAGATTTAGGGCAGAAATGAGGAAAAATTGCTTTTCCTAGAGAGTAGTGAATCTGTGGAATTCTCTGCCCAGGGTAACAATCATTAAATGTATTTAACGCACAGTTTTGCATAGCCGGGAATGAAGTGTTATAAGGAAAAGGCAGGAAAATGGAGCTGCGTCCACAGCCAGATCAGCTGAGATTGAATTGATTAATGGAGCAAGCTTGATGGGATGGCCACTCCCTGTTTCTATTTCTTATGTTCTTATTATTGTCACGGGTAGCGAGGTCTTGCTTTGTCTTGCACACTGTTCATACAGATCAATTTATTACACGGTGTGTTGAGGTAGTACAAGATAAAAACAATAATAGTGCAGAATAAAGTGTAATAGCTGCAGAGAAACTGAGTGCAGATAGGCAATAAGATGCAAGATCATAATGAGGCAGAAAGTGAAGTTAAGAGCCCACTTTATTTTAAGGTTTCACATTCATACTACTGTTGGCAATTACTATTGGTTTATAATTCTATAACTGTACCGTGGAGAGCATTCTGACAGGCTGCATCACTGTCTGGTATGGAGGGGTTACTGCACAGGACTGAAAAAAGCTGCAGAAGGTTGTAAATCTAGTCAGCGCCGTCTTGGGTACAACCTACAAAGTACCCAGGACATCTTCAGGGAGTGATGTCTCAGAAAGGCGGTGTCCATTATTAAGGACCTCCAGCACCCAGGGTGTGCCCTTTTCTCACCATTACCATCAGGTAGGAGGTACAGAAGCCTGAAGGCACACACTCAGTGATTCAGGAACAGCCATCCGATTCCTAAATGGACATTGAATCTTTGGACACTACTTCACTTTTTTTTTAATATACAGTATTTCTGTTTTTGCACTTTTTAAAATCTATTCAATATATGTATACTGTAATTGATTTACTTGTTTATTTATTATTCTTCTTATTTTATTATTTTTTTCTCTCTCTCTGCTAGATTATGTATTGCATTGAACTGCTGCTGCTAAATTAACAAATTTCACATCACATGCCGGTGATAATAAACCTGATTCTGATTCATAGTTTGTAGGTTTACTTTGACATTACAAGTAGGTTAAGAGTAGCTCGTTGTTACAGCCACTTCGTGACTAGACATTGTTCGTTTGCTGTGCATTTCTTTTATTGAGAAACTTGGATGAATGTCAAATCCATTTTCAGATTAAGACAGGCTAGAAATCATCAGAGCCCAAGCCACATCATTAAAGTCGAAGAGGATGTATCCAAGAACAACACGTTCACTGGTTAATACTGTGGCTCTTTGCAGACAATGGATCCGTTGACCACATGCTGTGCTAATCCTGATCAATCATACTGACCACATTATGGCTAGAGCATTGAATATGCAACTGACTTTGATGAATTCACTTGAAAGAGGACACAATTTCATTTGATGTTTGAAACCGCTAATGAAAAAGAATTATACAGGTCTCATGGGAACTCTAAATCCTGGTCACAGTTGAACTCTGCTGTGTGCAGTTGATTAGTAGGATAAGAAATCTGGCCCTAAAATGGCATGGTCACTAATACACTTGCCAGGATGGGATTTATTGTTTTGTATTTACATTCAAACCCTTTCATTTATTTCATATACAATCTTTCTACTTCATTATGCAAATAACAACCTAGAATCACATTTGACTGCATCATTTCAACCCAAGATTACTTTGTTTTACTTTATTTTGGGGACTATCAGCTCATCTCATTGGAGCTACCATCAAGGAGGAAGGAGCTTGAAGCCACACACTCACTGTTTTCGGAACAGCTTCTACCCCTCCACCATCAGATTTCTGAACAGACAATGGACCAACCTATGAACACTATTCACTATTTTGTTTTGCTTATTTAATTTAAGTTTATATACAGTACTGTGCAAAAGTCTTAGCGTGTGTGTGTGTGTGTGTGTGTATTGTGTGTGTGTGTGTATATATATATATATATATATATAGAGAGAGAGAGAGAGATAGGGAGATAGGGAGCCTAAGACTTTTGCATAGTACTGTAGTAATTTTATGTATTGCACTGTACTGTGGCCACAAAAGAAAACTAATTTCATCACGTATGTGAGTGATGGAAATAATTTAGAAAATGTGTAGCTTGGGCTGAGTTGTTCTCCAATCTTGGCAATTTACTTGCAAATGTTTCATCACCATACGAGGAGACATCATCACTGTGCTGTTAATTGTGGTGTGTCCCCCGAATGCTTAGCCTTTATATACTGAAATATACAGCGCACTGATGATACCTTCTCATATGGTGATGAAATGTTTGCAAGTAAATTGCCAAGATCAGAGAACAATTCACTCCAGCTATATATGAGTGATGATAAACCTGATTCTGATATGGGTCTCTTTTGTGGACTGAGAGTGGGAAGGGGGCAGGGAGAGGGGAATCATGGTGGGGAAAAGGGGAAGGAAGAGGGGAGGGAGCAGGAAGCACCAGAGGGACATTCTGTAATGATCAATGAACCAATCGTTTGAAATCAAAAGACCTTGCCTGGTGTCTCAGGACTCTGTGTCTGCACCTGCAGCATTCCTTCTCTGCTACCTGTCCCACACCCCTCTCACAGCACTCCGCTCTTGTCATTCCCAACCTCCTTTGCTCCTGCCGAATTTACAAACTCACTCGCCGCTCCATATTGATAAATACTGCACTGTGCAAAAGTCTTACATGTGTTTTAAGACTTTTGCACAGCACTGTATGTCAGTGCGGATTAACCTGATTCTGATTCTGATTCTAAACTGAGTGGGTCAGGCAGCATCCATGGAGGGAAATGGGCAGTTGCCACTGGGGTTGAGATTCTTCTTCAGGACTTGAAAGAAAGAGGGGAGATAGCCAATATAAAAGGGTGCAGGGGTAGGAGGTGGAGCGAGAGGTAGTGCATACAGAATATAGTGTTACTGTTATAGAGAAAGTGTAGTGCAGGTAAGCAAATCAGCTACAAGGGCCACAATGAGATAGCTTGGGAGACAATCAGAATCAGGTTTATTATCACTGACCTTAGTCATGAAATTTGTTATTTTGTGGCAGCAGTACAGTGCAATATATAACATATACTATAAACCACAATAAGAATATATATAAAAGTAGTGCAAATAGAGAACAAAAATAGTGACATGGACCATTCAGAAATCTGATGACGGAGGAAACGTAACTGATCCTAAAACGTTGAGTGTTTGTCTTCAGGCTCCTGGACCTCCTTCCTGATGGTAGTAACGAGAAGAAGGAATGTCCTAAGTGGTGGGGGTCTTTGATGATGGATACGGCCTTTTGAAGAAGTCCTCAATGGTGGGAAAGCTGGTGCCCATGATGGAGCTGGCTGAGTTTACAACCCTCTGCAGCTTTTTCCGATCCTGTGCAGTGGCCCCTCATTTAGAGAGAGGTCTGTTCAAGAGTCTGATAACAGTGGGATAGAAGCTGTCCTTGAGTCTGGCAGTACATGTTCTTGGCTTTTGTGTCTTTCTGCCTGATCAAAGGTAAAAAAGAGCAAATAATGTGTGGGAGGGGTCCTTGATTGTGTTTGTTACTTTTCTGAGGCTGCGGGATGTGTAGACAGAGTTAATGGAAGGGAAATTGGTTTGAGTGATGGACTGGACTGTGTTCACAACTCTCTGTAACTTCCTGTGGTGTTGGGCAGAGCAGTTGCTGTACCAGGCCATGATGCCTCCAGATAGGATCTTTTATATGGTGCAAATAAGAATTGTTGAGAGTCATTGTGGATATTCCAAATTTCTTCTGTTTGTTTGTTTATTTATCTAGATTTATTGATTGATTGATTGAGATATAGCGTGGAATTAGCCCTTCCAGCCCTTTGAGCCATGGTGCCCAGTGACCTACCTATTTAACCTAGCCTAATCACAGAACAATTTGCAATAACCAATTAACTAACCAACCAGTTGGTCTTTGGACTGTAGGAAGAAACTGGAGCACCCCGAGGAAACCCACGCAGTCATGGAGAGAACGTACAAATTCCTTACAGATAGCGATGGGAACCTTAGCCTTCTGAGGAAATCAAGATGCTGGTGCACTTTCTTGACTATGGTATCCATGTGTTTGTACCAGGATCTTCATGCTCTCGATGATTCCTGTCTCAGTTCCATTAATTCAGACAGGAGTGTGTACTCTGCCCTGCTTCCCGATGTCAACGACCAGTTCCATCATCTTACTGACGTAAATGGGAGGTTTGTTGACTGCAAAAATCTATCAACTTTTATTTAAATCAGTATACCCTGCACAAAGTAAGGCTGTTTCTAAAGCTGGTGCATAGATAATTCCACAGGATGAAGCATAAAGAAATATAATGCGATCCAGAAAATTGAGTCTTAAAATGCAAGTTTTCACATCAGAAGTAACTGCATGTAGGCAATTTGGAGATGTGTGACAGCAAATGTGTTTAGTGCATTGCACCAGGGTTCTAGATAGACGTGTTTATAAAGTGTCACTGAGTGACAGAAGTAATAGTACTGGCATTACCTTGCAGGATAGGAGCTGAATTGAAGTGCAGTTTTCATGTTTTTATTCAGCACTGCATGATCTACAGCCTCTGAATGTTTTTTCACCTCAAGCTTCTGAGAGTTGAAATAAAAATCTGCTAAATTGTCATCTCTTTGTGGTAACCACCTCGACATTGTCAAAATCCATGATTTTCCAAAATCTGATTGTATTTATAAGCTGTAATGGGATGATAAAATTATCACATTGATTGTTCTGATTATACGCTCCCTATCAACAATTTTTCTCAGCACTAAGCAGAAATGATAATAGACCCTATTACATGCCTGAATAAATGTACATATTGACATCCTATTAGCTGCTGCTTTATTCAATTGCATTCTGCCACTGTTTAAAAAAAGGAGAAATCGGTAATACTTTAGACACGGCATCTTTGCCTTCTCTCGCCGAAATTACACGTCCATCTGTACACTCAGAAGTGCAGTGGAGCAGAAGCCAGGCATATCCCCGTTGACACTTGTCAATTTTTATAGGTGCCCCATAGAATGCATCCTATCCAGGCACATCACGGCTTGGTACAGCATCTGCTACGCCCATGACTGTAAGAATCTACAGAGAGTTGTGGAGGCAGCTCACCACATCAGAGAAACCAATGTGTCCTCCGTGGACTCTGTCTGTATACTTCTTGCTACCTCGGTAAAACAGTCAACATTATCAAAGGCTCCACCCACCACAGACATTCTCTCTTCTCCTCTTTCCTATTGAGCAGAAGATACAAAAGACTGAAAGCACATACCACCAGGTTTTAAGGACAGCTTCAATCCCACTGTTATAAGACTTGAATAAGATCATAAAACCATAAGATATAAGAGTAGCCATAGGCCATTTTGACCAAAGAGACTGCTCCGCCATTTCATTATAGCTGATCTCTTGCCTAAATCTCCTGCCTTCTCCCCATATTCCTTCATGCCCTAACCAATCAAGAATCTATTGACCTCTGCCTTAAATATACATAAAGACTTGGCCTCCACAGTTGCCTGTAGCAGAAAATTCCACAGATTCAGCACTCTTGCTGAAGTAATTCCTCCTCATCTCCATTCTAAAGGGATGTCTCTTTATTCTGAGGCTGTGTCCTCTGGTCTTAGACACTCCCACCACAGGAATCATCCTCTCCACATCCACTCTATCAAGGCCTTTCACCATTCAATAGGTTCCAATTAGGTCACCCCTCATTCTAGTGAGTAGAGTCCCAGAGCGATCAAAGGCTCTTCATATGACAAGCTATTCAATCCTATCATAATATGATAGAATTCACCCTGTAGTATGAAAGGAAGGTAAGTAAGGTCATATGTATCAGTATTAGAAGGAGCTGGACAAAGTTGATTGGAAGGGGACACTAGTAGGGATGACAGCAGAACAGTAATGGTCGGAGTTCTGGGGACAATTTAGAGGGTGCAGGAAAGATATAGCCCAAAGATGAAGAAGTATTCTAAAGGAAGGATGAAGCAACGACAGCATAAAAGCAAAAGAGAGGGCATAAAATATAGCAAAAATTAGTGGAAGGTAGAGGATTGGGAAGCTCTTAAAAACCAACAGAAGGCAACTAAAAAAGCCATAAAGAGAGAAATGATGAAATAAGAAGGTAGGTGAGCCAATAATATAAAAGAGGATACAAGAAGTTTTTTCAGATATATAACAAGAGAGATTAGAAACCATAGAATAGAAACCATAGAAAAACTACAGCACAGAAACAGGCCTCTTGGCCCTTCTTGGCTGTGCAGAACCATTTTCTGCCTAGTCCCACTGACCTGTACACGGAATAGAAACCATAGAAAAACCATAGAGTGGATATCGGACCACTGGAAAATTACGCCGGAGAGGCAGAAATGGGGTCAAGGAAGTGGCGGAGGAACATTAGAGGATGCCAGAAATACGAGTGTGTCAGAGGGCAGAAGTGCATGCAGTTGCTATTATTACTAAGGAGAAGTTGCTTGGGAAGCTGAAAGGTCTGAAGGTAGATAAGACACCTGGATCAGATGGACTGTATCCCAGGGTTCTGAAGGAGGTAGTTGTAGACATTATATAGGCATTAGATTCTGGAATGGTTCTTGAAGACTGGAAATGTTCTCTTTATGAAGGGAGGGAGAGAGTAGAAGAAAGGAAATTATAGGCCAGTTAGTCTGACTTCAGTGGTTGGAAAGATGTTGGAGTCTATTATTAAGGATGAGGTTGAGGTTTTGGAGTACTTGGAGGCACATGATAAAATAGGCTATAATCAGCATGGTTTCAAAAGGGGAAATTTTGCTTGACAAATCTGTTGGAATCTTTTGAGGGAATAACAGGCAAGATAGACAAAGGAGAGTTAGTCAATGTTGTTTATTTGGATTTTCAGAAGCCTTTTGACAAAGTGCCACAGATGAGACTGCTTAACAAGATAAGTGCCTGAACAGGAAAGATACTAGCATGGACAGATGATTTGCTGACCGGCAGAAGGCAAAGAGAGGGAATAAAGGGGGCCTATTCTGGTTGGCTGCTGGTGACTAGTGATGTTCCACTTGGGTCTGTGTTGCGCCCACTTCTTTTCACATTATATCTCAATGATTTGGATGAAAGAATTGATGGTTAACTTACAGGTTGAATCAGTGGTAAGGAAGGCAAATCAATATTGGCATTCATTTCAAAAGGACCAGAATACAAAAGCAGGGATGTAGTGCTTAGACTTTATCCGGCAGTGGTCACATTTCACTTGGAGTATTGTGAGCAGTTTTGGGCCCCTTATTTAAGAAAAGATGTGCTGGCATTGGAGAGCATTCAGAGAAATTTCACAAGATGTTCCCAGGAATGAAAGGGTTAATATATGAGTGTTTGACGGCTTTGAACCTGTACTTACTGGAGTTAGAAGAATGAGGGTGTTCTCATTGAAACCTACTGAACATTGAAATGTTTGGACAGAATGGATGTGGAGAGGATGTCTCCTATAGTGGAGGAGTCCAGGACACAGTCTCGGAATTGAGGGACTTCCATTTAGAACAGAGATGAGGAGGAATATCTTTATTCAGAGGTGGTGAATCTGTAGAATTCATTGCCTCAGAGGGATGTGCAGGCCAAGTCATTGGGTCTATTTAAGGTTGAAGTTGATAGGTTCTTGATTAACCAAGGAGTCAAAGGTTTGGGAAGAAGCGAGAAATATGGGTATGAGAGGAATAATAAAACAGTCAAGATAGGATTTAGTATCAGACTTGACAGGCTAAATGGCTTATTCCTGGTCCTGTGTCTTTAGGCCTTAATAGCGACAATGTTTTATGAGGATAGGTTGAGTGAGCTAAGGTTTATCTCTCTGGAGCGACGGAGAATGAGAGATGACTTGAAAGAGGTGTTCCTGATGATAAGAGGCATAGATTGAGTGGAAGGCCAGAGACATTTTCCCAGGCTGGCACTGGCTGTTACAAGAAGGCATCCTTTTAAGGTGATTGGAGGAAAGTATCGGAGAGATGTCAGAGTTAAGTTTTTTTACACAGAGATTTGGGTGCATGGAACATCCTGTCATGGGTAGTGGTAGAGGCAGATAAATTTGGGGCATTGAAGAGACTCTTAGACATATGAATGATAGAAAAATAGAGGGCTATGTAGGAGGGAAGGGTAGGTTAAAAAGGTCAGCGCAGCATCGTGGGCTGATAGGTCTGTCCTGTGCTATACTGATCTATGTTCTGTATAAATTGCTGTGCTGACAGCTCTTCTGGTGTTCTGTCTGATGGCTGCTTCATACTGCAAACTCCATCCATACGCTTATTATTGTTGCAGACAAGGACCCAAGCATGTCATAGGATCTAGGTTTTTGATTAGTAAGGGTGTTAAAGGGAGTAAGAAGAAGGCAAGAGAATGGGGTTGAGAGGGATAATAAATCAGCCGGGGTGTATGCTGCAGCAGACTCGATGGACCATGTGGCCTAATTCTGCTCTTATGGACGCATGTCTGTTAGATGTGCCTTTGGCCCTTTGAGAGGGCGTCTTGGGACCTGGACAGTTTGATATTGTACTGTATTAGTTTATTAGTGTCACATGTACCTAGATATAGTGGAATGGTATATTGTTCTGTACACATCAACCCAAGGTTAAAATTCAATGTATACTATCTGTTACTGAAGAAAGTAACTGTGTTCCACATTCATTTATCACTATGAAGGCTGGCTTTGATTTCAGAGAGTCCACAGGAAGATTGACGAATAATGTATGCAGTTGAGTTTATCTCAAACCTTGCGTCTTGTTAATACTAACAGAACATGATAGTCATTTCGTGATTAGGGTCCTGGTGATATACCCAGGACTCCTTCATAAATAGATTGATGTTTCTGGCTTGCTTTTAGCAGCTTTAGATATCAGTAAAGTTGCAATTGGAATCTACACTCAGTGTACCTCCTGGACCTAATAAAATGGTTATTGAGTGTATGTTTGTGGTCTTCTGTTTCTGTAGCCCATCCACTTCAAGGTTCAATGTGTTGTGCGTACAGAGATGCCCTTCTGTGCACCATTGTTGCAATGCATGGTTATTTGAATTAATGTCGCCTTCTGGTCAGTTTGAACCAGTCTGGGTATTTTCCTCTGACTTCCCTCATTAACAAGTGTTTTAGTCCACGGAAGTGCTACTCACTGGATTTTAAAAAAATTTTGCACCATTCTCTGTAAACTCTACAGACTTGTGTGTGAAAATCCCAGGAGATTATTGGTGTCTGAGATCTCAAACCACCCTGTCTGGCACCAACAATCATTCTACGGTCAGTCGCTTAGATCACATTTTTTTCCATATTCTGATGTTTGGTCTGAACAACATCTGAACATCTTGACCATATCCGTGTGCTTTTATGCATTGAGTTGCTGCCACGTGATTGGCTGATTAGATATTTGCATTAGCGAGCAGGTGTACAGATGCGCCAAATAAAGTGGCCACTGAGTATACATTGACAGATGAGTTAATGCTGCTCACTTTAACTGCTGTAGAACTAGATGATTAAAAGAATTTGGTAAAAATGGGCATATTGCAGACATTGGGTTGTGGTGAAGTACACTATGATTTATTTTAATTAATACTAGTCTCAGAACGCTTCATGTGGCAGTTATTGTGATTCCCACTACTAAGTGGTAAACGCTCTTTCTTTGAAGTTATAAAAGCATTTAGGGTCACAGTCCTTTTTTCATTTAGTTCTAATTTCATTTTCAGTTTGCAAATAATCCCCTTGTTTTATTGTTGCTGGAAGTGAAGTGGGCAAATACGTTTGCCTGAATGCATTGTTACTAATTATGCAGTCTGCTGCTGAAGCTGATGCTTGATCAAACATTGATCAAACCGAATTTGGTGTATTGTGAGCAGTTTTGGGCCCCTTATCTAAAAAAAAGTTGCACTGGCTTTGGAGAGGGTCCAGAAAACGTTTATGAGAATGATCCCAGGACCGAAAGGGTTAATATATGAGGAGTGTTTGATGGCTCTGGGTTTGTACCCGCTCGAATAAGAAGTTTGAGGGAGGAGGAAGAGTACAAGCTGGCAGGTGATAGGTGAAGCCGGGTGAGGGGGAAGGTAGGTGTGTGAGGAAGGGGGATTTATTGAGAGGCTGGGGGGTGATCGATGGAAAAGGTAAAAAGCTGAAGAAGGAATCTGATAGAAGAGTGTGGACCATAGGAGAAAGCAAAGGAGGAGGGGTACCAGAAGCTGGTGTCTCCATCTTATTCTGGCTTTTTCTCCCTTCCTTTCCAGTCCTGATAAAGTGTCCTAACCCAAAACATAGAATGTTTGTACCTCTCCATAGATGTTGCCTGATCACCTGCATTCCACCAGCATTTTGTGTGTAATACTGTGCTACAGAAGTATCTACTGCTAGCGGTGTGTTTGGGGAGTGGGAATATTCATTCAATCAGTACAGAGAGCAGAGCTGATGTTGGAACTGTATGTAATTTATTTCTGAAGTGCACTTTATGTTTATGGCTAATAAAATCAGTCAGGAAGCAAACTGCAGGTTCTTGGCTGCTAAACAATATAAGCATGGACAGAAGATTGGCTGACTAACAGAAAGCAAAGAGAGAGAATAAAGGGAGCATTTTCTCTTTGGCTGCTGCTGACTAGTGTTCTGCAGGTGTCGGTGTTAGGTCTGCTACTTCTCACATTATATGTTCATGATGGCTCTAGGCCTGTACTCGCTGGAGTTTAGAAGAATGCAGGCGAGGGGATCTCGTTAAAAACTTATTGAATATTGAAAAGCCTAGGGAGAGTGGATGTGCAGAGAATGTTGCCTATAGTGAGGGAGTCTAGGACCAGAGGGCACAGCCTCAGAATACAAGGATGTCCCTTTAAGACAGAGATGAGGAGGAATTTCTTAGCCATAGGATGGTGAATCTCTGGAATTCATTGCCAAAGGCAGGTCAATGGGTACATTTAAAGTGTAAGTTTCCAATTATTAAGGATATCAAATGCTAAAATTGAGAAGTGTGATGAACACAGGACTGAAGGTGTTATGTTTGAATGCACGCAGTATATGGAATAAGGTAGATGATCTTGGAGTTAGAGGTTGGCAGGTAATTACATTGTGGGCATCAGTGACGCATGGCTAAAAGAAGATCATAGTTGGAGCTTAACTTCGAAGGATGTACCATGTATTGAAAGGATAGGCAGGTAGTCAGAGGGGGTAGAAACTGAAATCAAACTCTTAGAAAGAGGTGGTATAAGATGAGAAGATGTAAAATCCTTGTAGGTAAAGTTAAGAAACTGTAAGAGTAAAAAGACCCTGATGGGAGTTATATACAGGCCCCCTGATGGTAGTTATATACAGGCCTCTGAACATTAGCTAGGATGCAGGATATAAATTTCAATAGGAAATAGAAAAGGCATGTAAAAAGGGCAATGTTACAATAGACATGGGGGATTTCAGTATGCAGGCAGATTAGGAAAATCAGGTTGGAGTTGGATCCCAAGAGATGAAATTTGTAGAATGCCTACGAGATGGCTTTTTGGAACAGCTTGAGGTTAAGCCCCCTAGTTGGGGGAAAGGTAGTTCTCGACTGGGTGTTGTGTAGTGAATCAGGTTTGATTAGGGTGCCTAAGGTAAAGGAACCCTTAGGAGACAGTGATCATAATATGATAGATTTAACCCTGCAGTTTGAGAGAGAGAAGATGGAAGTTGGATATATCAGTATCACAGTGGAGTGGAGGGAATTACAGAGGCATGACAAAGGAGCTGGACAAAGTTGATCAGAAGGGGACACAAGCAGGGGTGATGACAGAATAGCAATGGTTGGGGTTCCTGAGGGCAATTTGGAAGGTGCAGGAAAGTGCTTGTGAAACTGAAATGCCTGAAGGTAGATAAGTCACCTGTACCTTCTCCTTAGTAATAGCAATGACACTCAAGTTTGTTCGCGATTTTTTATCCCCCTATTCCTACCTCTCCAGTGTCACTTTCCAGTGGTCCAACATCCACTCTTGTCTCTCTTTTCCTCTATATATCTGAGATGTACTGTCATTAGAGAGGGTCCAGAAGTGGTTCATGAGAATGAATGATGCCAAGAATGAAAAGGTTAACATGTGAGGAGCATTTGATGGCTCTGGGCTTGTACTCACTGGAATTTAGAAGAATGAGGGGACAATCACAATGAAACCTGTTGAATATTGAAATGTCTAGATAGGGAGGATGTTTACTATGCTGGTGGGGTCAAGGACCAGAGGGTACAGCCTCAGAATAGAGGGACATTCATTTGGAACAGAGATGAGAAGGAAATCCTTTATCCAGAGGGTGGTGAATCTGTGGAATTCATTGCCATGGACGGCTGTGGAAGCCACGTCATTGAGTATGTTTAAAGCAGATGTTGACAGGTTCTTGGTTAGTCAGGGTGTCAGAGGTTCCAGGGAGAAGGTTGAAGAATGGGTTTGACAGGGATAATATAATAGCCATGATCGAATGGCAGAGCAGACTTATTGGGCTGATTGACCTAATTCTCATCCAATGTCTTATGATTTTGGTCTTTCTCTATCGGTATCTTGGGTATAAAATTACAACAACTTTAGCAATACTACCTCATGTGGCATTGCAGTACAGTGCTCAAATGCACAGAAAAAGGAGCTTGGAGCATCAGATTTATGCTTGAGTAACCCCATACCTGTCCCATCAGCCATGGCTCACACCGTCAATCACACCTGTGCCGTTGTCAGACAGTGACTAGCCCACCTTCCCTGTTCTATGTTCGTCAAGGGTATGAATAAAATGTCCCACTTTTAAAATCCTGTGCATTATGTTCATGGTCTAATGGCTCTCCATCTATGGACATCTGTGGTCTAATGGCTGTGTAATCCTCTGTACTCTCTGAGATCAACATCTTTTTCTAATCCTTGCCTTTGCCTTATCCTTCTTCATTACTGGTAGATATATCTTTAGCTGTCCAGTCTATTGGTGGAGACATTTAAAAAACTCTTAAATAAGCATATGGATGAGAGAAAAATGAAGGCTATGTAGGTGGGAAAGGTTAAATTGATCTGAGTGGGTTAAAAGGTCAGCACAACATTGTGGGCTGAAGAGCCTGTATTGTGCTGTAATGTTCTGTGTTCTGTTGTAATATGAACAAGTCCACATATGCGCAGGTGCAGTGAAAAATTTATAGCAGTATCACTGGCTTATAGCATCAGGTCACAATATTCACATGAAAAATAAATAAAACATAAATTATACAAAAATTATATATGAAATGAAAAAAATATGGTCATAGCGTTGATACATTGAGGTAGTTATTAGGGTTCTGCAGGTTGGTTCAAGAATGGTTGTATAGCAGTTAGCATAATGCTATTTTAGTGCCGGCGACCCGCTTCAATTCCACCACTGTCTGTAAGGTGTTTGTACCTACTCGCTGTGACCCCGTGTAGATTTCCTCCGGGCTTTCGAGTTTCCCCCCACATTCCAAAGATGTACAGGTTAGAAGGTTGATAGGTCATATGGGTACACAGGCTCATTAAGGAGGAATGTCTTGTTACCGTGCTGTGTCTGTAAATAAATAAATAAACAAGCAAACTGTATGGTTGAAGGAAAGAACTGTCCTTTATCCTGGTAGTGTTAGACTTCAGGCAAACCTTCAGACTCTCCCTCTCTCAGTGTAGAGTGCCTTCCTGCTTCAAGTTATCCACCATTGTCCCTGTACCAAAAAAAACCAAGGTAGCATGCCTGATCAGTTGGCATCCTGTGGCACTCACCTCAATAATAAGCAAATGCTTTGAGAAGCCGGTCAAGGATTACACCTGCAGCTTGCTACCATCCAAACTGGACCCCCTACAATTCACCTACCGACACAACCGATCTACAGACGACTCAGTAGCCACAGCTCTACACACTATCCTTGCACAGCTGGAGAAGAAGGATACTTATGTGGGAATGCTGTTCTTGGACCACGGTTCAGCATTCAACACCATAATTCCATCCAGGCTCGACAGAAGCTCAGAGACCTCAGCCTTGACCCTGCCTTGTGCAGCTGGATCCTGGACTTTCTGTCAGATCACCAGCAGGTGGTAAGAGCGAGCTCCCTCACCTCCAACCCTCTGACTCTCAATACAAGAGCCCCTCAGGGCTGTGTACTGAGTACCCTCCTTTACTCCCTGTATACCCATGACTGTAACGGCACCCACCGCTCCAATCTGCTAATTAAATTTGCCGATGACGCTACATTGATTGGCCTTATCTCAAAGAATTACGAGGTAGCCTACAGGGAAGAAGTCATCTCTCTGACACAGTGGTGTCAAGAAAACAACCTCTCCCTCAATGTTGCGAAAACAAAGGAGCTGGTTGTGGACTACAGGAGGAATAGAGACGGGCTAACCCCTATTGACATCAATGGATCTGGGGTTAAGAGGGTAAACAGCTTCAAGTTCCTCAGCATCCACATCACTGAGGACCTCACGTGGTCTGTACGTACCAGCTGTGTAGTGAAAAAGGCACAACAGCACCTCTTTCACCTCAGATGGTTGAGTGAATCTGGTATGGACCCCCAAATCCTAAGAACTTTCTACAGGGTCACAACTGAGAGCAACCTGACTGGCTGCATCACTGCCTGGTATGGGAACTATATCTCCCTCCATCGCAGGATTCTACAGAGAGTGGTGCCGACAGCCCAGCACATCTGTAGTTGTGAACTTTCCATGATTCAGGACATTTACAAAGACAGGTGTGTGAAAAGGGCCTGTAGGATCATTGGGGACCCAAGCCATCCCAACCACAATCTATTCCAGTTGCTACCATCTGGGAAGTCGTATTGCAGTATAAAAGCCAGGAGCAACAGGCTTCTTCCACCAGGCCATCAGACAGATGAACTTGCACTGATTTGAGTGTACTCTATATTACATTGTTCTATTTATTATAAATTATTATAAATTACTATGATTGCACATTTAGATGGAGATGTAATATGAAGATTTTTTCTCCTCATGTATATTAAGGATGTAAGAAATAAAGTTAATTCAATTCAATTCAAACCTTCAAGCCAGATTTAGCTACCTAAAGTATCTCTGCTTCTCTAGATTTCCTTTCTCCCTGAAGTCTTGTCCTTGAAGATATTCCCAATGATTAGGCTGTATCAACTTCCCTACCATCTCCTTTTTCAGTGTCAGAGTCAGCTTACAGCCCTGAAACACATTGGGTTTGTGGTGCTGCAGTGAAGCTGTTGTAGACCACAAATAATTATACCAAGTCATAGAGCCATAGAGCACTACAGCACAGAAACTGACACTTTTGCCCATTTAGTCCGTGCTGAACTATTGTCCTGCCTAGTCACATTGACCTGTGCCTGGACCATAACCCTCCATACCACCCCCCACCCCACCATCCATGTACTTATCCAAATTTCTCTTAAATGTTGAAATCGAACTCGCAACCACCACTTGCGCTGTCAGCTCGTTCCACGCTCTCACCGCCCTCTAAGTGAGGAAGTTCTTCCTCAAGTTCCCCTTAAATATTTTCAAGTTTCACCCTTAACCTATGATGTCCAGTTCTAGTCTCACCCGACCTCAGGGGACAACGCCTGCTTGCATTTACCCCATCTATACCCTTCATAATTTTGTATACCTCATTCTCCTGCACACCAGGGAAAGAACGCCCTAACCTCTTCAACCTTTCCCTATAACTCAGATTCTTAACCAAGTGATTCTTAACTGAGAAATTATTTCATTGTGAGAATGACAACTTAATCAATAACCAAAATAAATTTTGTTAGATGTGAGCAACTATTATTAATATTTGGCAAGAGAATCTATAAGTTTAGCCATTGATATATTCAACATTCACAAAAAAAAACTCCAAAATAAGCTTAAGTTGATACACAGCAGTTTGGTAGAAATTCTCCAAACCACACATCTTTTCCTGGTGTTTTGATGCTGGGGTTGTTGTCGGATAGTCAGGCAGTGAAGGTGCAACATTATTCTTCATTGCTGTTCTCGTTTTTTCCATTTCACCACAAGCTGTGCGCTGAAACGCAGTCAGATAATTGAGTCTACGGACAGAAAATCCTGCATTCTGTTTGTCAGCTGCAATAATATTTGTTGTTATGTAGGGATTGGTTGGCAATGCAAAACACTTCAGAACATATTGTATAATTTCTAATTTTCTGAATAATTTGTGCCCCATATATCCTGGACTGGCCAGATTAACAAGTTGCATAGTAGAGATGTTTTGGGCCGTGACTCTTCATCAGGCTGAAACATCAATTGTTTACTCCTCTCCATAGACGCTGCCTGACCTGCTGAATTCCTCCAGCATTTTGTGTTTTTTCACTCTAGATTACCACCATCTGCAGAATCTCTTGTGTTTGTGCATATTGTGTATGAATTTTAATCATAAATTTTACTTTGACTTTTGACTTTCAATTGCATTGAAAACATACCCGGGCAAGATACCATTTTATATTTGTAGTGAAATCCTCGTATATAAATGTTCTTCTGAGTCTATAATCTCCTTACCTGTCAGTCACTGTTGATTAAATTTTATTAATTTAATTTATTTATTTGGTGATACAGCGCAGAACAGGCCCTTCTGGCCCTTTAAGCCGCACTGCCCCAGCAACCTCCGACAAACCCGATTGCCCCTAACCTAATCACAAGACAGTTTACAATGACCAATTAATCCTACCCAGTTAGTCTTTCAACTGTGGGAGGAAACCGGAGGACCCAAAGAAAACCCACGCAAAGAAAAATCCATGGAGATGGCATAGAAAGACTCCTTACAGAACAGCGCCGGAATTGAATTCCGAACTTCAGAACCCCAGCACTGTAATAGTGTTACGCTAACTGCTACGTTACCATGGTCCCCTTTGTGCTTTGGAATAGATCTGATAGCAATCCCAATTATTCTTGATCATCCTTGGAATAGGATATACAGCCCACACACATCAAAGTTGCTGGTGAACGCAGCAGACCGGGCAGTATCTCTAGGAAGAGGTACAGTCGACGTTTCAGGCTGAGACCCTTCGTCAGGACTAACTGAAAGAAGAGCTAGTAAGAGATTTGAGAGGGGGAGGGGGAGATCCAAAATGATAGGAGAAGACAGGAGGGGGAGGGATGGAGCCAAGAGCTGGACAGGTGATTGGCAAAAGGGATATGAGAGGATCATGGGACAGGAGGCCCAGGGAGAAGGAAAAGGGGGA
The DNA here is from genome assembly GCF_030028105.1 of Mobula birostris. Classification (NCBI taxonomy): domain Eukaryota; kingdom Metazoa; phylum Chordata; class Chondrichthyes; order Myliobatiformes; family Myliobatidae; genus Mobula; species Mobula birostris. The sequence goes on from NC_092389.1 coordinate 42,569,616, forward strand.
GGGGGGAAAACCCAGAGGATGGGCAAGGGGTATAGTCAGAGGGACAGAGGGAGAAAAAAGAGAGAGAGAGAGAGAAAGAATGTGTGTATATAAATAAATAACGGATGGGGTACAAGGGGGAGGTGGGGCATTAGCGGAAGTTAGACAAGTCAATGTTCATGCCATCAGGTTGGAAGCTACCCAGACGGAATATAAGGTGTTGTTCCTCCAACCTGAGTGTGGCTTCATCTTTACAGTAGAGGAGGCCGTGGATAGACATATCAGAATGGGAATGGGATGTGGAATTAAAATGTGTGGCCACTGGGAGGTCCTGCTTTCTCTGGCGGACAGAGCGTAGGTGTTCAGCAAAGCGGTCTCCCAGTCTGCGTCGGGTCTCGCCAATATATAGAAGGCCACATCGGGAGCACCGGACGCAGTATATCACCCCAGCCAACTCACAGGTGAAGTGTCGCCTCACCTGGAAGGACTGTCCAGCTCTTCGCTCCATCTCTCCCCCTCCTGTCTTCTCCTATCATTTCGGATCTCCCCCTCCCCCTCCCACTTTCAAATCCCTTACTAACTCTTCCTTCAGTTAGTCCTGACGAAGGGTCTCGACACGAAACGTCGACTGTACCTCTTCCTACAGATGCTGCCTGGCCTGCTGCGTTCACCAGCAACTTTGATATGTGTTGCTTGAATTTCCAGCATCTGCAGAATTCCTCGTATATACAGCCCAGTTGGCTGCGATACCAGGATTGTGCCTGTCATTTAAGTATTGTGTGACCCAGTTGTGCTTGCCAATGGGAGTAAACCAGATGGTGGATCTGTCCCTCACCGCCTCCAGACAAATTTTATCCTTGTAGAATATCTACTATTCTGGTCTGGTCACTGATTATCTTCAGAATAGTGTAGGCTTGATTACCCTTGCTTATGTTGCAAGAACTAAGTCCAAAGTACCATTCCCTCTCCCAGGTAATCAGAGTGTTCTTTTCAGCTCTCTCAATGGCTTTGCAGAACATGGACTTGTAAAATGACTTCTGCCTTCTGAATCACAAAATATATGAGACTCCAAGAAGATTTGTTTTCAATTAATATTAGGACATAGAGCAATAGAGGCTCTTCGGCCCACGATCATGTGCTGACCCTTTTACCTACTCCAAGATCAGTCGAACTCTTCCCTCCTACACAGCCCTCCATTTTCCAGTAATTGATGTGCCTATCTAGATCTCTTAAATGTCCCAAATGTATCTGCCTCTACTACCACCCCTGGCAGTGTGCTCCATGCATCAACCTCTCTTAAAAAAACACCTGCCTCTGACATTCCTCCCAACACCTTAAAGTTATGTCCCCTGGTAATAGCTATTTCTCCCTGGGAAAGTGTCTCTGGTTGTCCACTCAATCTATGCCTCCTACCATCTTGTACAATATTGGTGGCGACCACTGAATATTTCCAAAATCACTGAATGTGAAAGAGCATCAAAATTCAAGCTAAATTTATTATCAAAGTGTGTGTATGTGTATATATATATATATATATATATATATATATATAAAAATGTATATAGACACACACACACACACTCAATGCTACTTTCATTTTCTTGTGGCATTTACAGGAAAATAAATAATACAATAGAATCTTACAGAGAACTATGCATGAACAAAGACTGACCAACACCAATATGCAAAGAAAGATAAAGTCGTACCGTTTAGTTATTTAATTGGTCATTGTAAATTATCTCATGATTAGGCTAGGATTAAATCGGGGGGATTGCTAGGTGGTGTGCTTTGAAGGGCCAGATGAGCCTGTTCCAGGCTGTCTCTAAATAAAAAAATTAAAAAATAAATGGTGCAAATAAAAGTAACACTGGGATTATGAGTTATAAAGAGTCCTTGAAAGTGAGTCTGCAGATTGTAGAATCTGTTCCGTGATAATGGAAGCCAAAGAAGCCAAAACTATAAGATCTGTGAAGTACAGCGTATTTTAAGTCAGATCATAAATGACAATTTAATTATGCTTGAAAAATATAAAAGTAAGAATAAAAATGTATCTTAGTTAAATAGACCTCACCAGTAGGCAATGATTGTTATTATTAGAATCAGAATCTGTTTAAGTATCACTGACATATGTTGTGAAATTTGTTGTTTTGCAGCAGCAATACAGTGCAATACATAATAGTAAATAAAACAGAAATTACAGTAAGAAGTAGTGCAAAAGCAGAAAAGAAAAAAGTAGTGAGGTGGTTTACATATGTTCACTGTCCATTCAGTAGGCAATAGTTAGAACATGGAGTGGTTAAGTTGCTGTTTCAAAGAATTATTTGCACTCGGTCGAAATGAAAGGTGGGAGTAGAGAGTGGTAATTAAATTTGTTCAGACAAACCGGAAGCTGTTTCATGGAAATGGTCTGGTTTCAAATGGAATGGCACTGAGCTGCTCCACAAAGAAATGGGAGGTATATTGCGCTGTGCTTGGGAAACAAAAGGCATTGGTTACTGAAGCAAAGCGATAGAAATGCAAATACGCTATTCAAATTGCCTGCTGCAGTGCTCTTCCCATGAGTCTGCGGAGAAAATTTCACTCCAGACGCAGCGAGTAAAGACAAAGGAACAGCAGGGCAGGCTGATTTTCCAACCATACATCTCAATCGAGGGCCCAGGACAGACTGATTCCCCAACCATACATCTCATTTGAGGGTCCAGGACAGAGTGATTTTCCAATCGTACGTCTCAATCAAGGGCCCAGGACAGACTGATTTCCTAATCGTATGTCTCATTTGAGGGTTCAGGACAGACTGATTTCTCAACCGTATGTCTCAGTTAAGGGCCACAAAAGGCCGATTCTCCAACCCTACTTCTCAATTGAAGGCCTGTTATGTCTTTAGAAATTTAAACCTCCAGCACCTAGTAAATCTGCGTTGTAATGAGGAAAAAAAATAGCTGATATTATATGTGAATCCACTTGCTCTTTTATCATAGTCCTGTTGAGGCTGGATATCTCAGTAGAGGTTAATTAATGACACAAAATACTCTGCAGATGCTGGGGGTCAAAGCAACACTCACAACACACTGGAGGAACTCAGCAGGTCAGGCAGCATCCGTGGAAACGAACAGCAATGTTTCGGGCTGAAACCCTTCATCAGGACTGTAGGGGGAAGGGGCAGAGGCCCTATAAAGAAGGTGGGGGGAGGGTGGGAAGGAGAAGGCTGGTAGATTCCAGGTGAAAAACCAGTAAGGGGAAAGATAAAGGGGTGGGGGAGGGGAGGCAGGGAGGTGATAGGCAGGAAAGGTGAAGAAGGAATAGGGGAAAACACAATGGGTAGTAGGAGGAGGCAGAATCAAGAGGGAGGTGATAGGCAGCTGGGGGAGGGGGCAGAGTGAAATAGGGATAGAGGAAGGGAGGGGGAGGAATTACCGGAAGTTGGAGAATTCATTGTTCAACCCCAGTGGCCAGTGAAGTTAATTAATGTTCTGTTGAACATGAAGTTTTTGCCTGGTTGTCCACTCTCTCTATGTCTCTTACCATCTTATATACCTCTATCAAATCACCTTTTTTGCTCCAAACAGGATAGCCCTAGCTCACTCAACCTTTCCTCATAAGACATGCTCTCTAATCCAAGCAGCATGTAAACTGAATTGTAAACTCAATAATATCTGTGGAGAGTTTACAGCATAACTGAATAAATTTCACTTGCTCAGCATTGCAGGGGTATATACAGAAAGTGGGTGATAAATTATAGTGCACTACAGCACAGAAACAGGCCCTTTGGCCTATCTTGTCCATGCCAACTGGATTTTCTCTCTAGTCCCTCCTACCTACACACAGACCGTAGTGCTCCATACCCCTCCTATCCGAATTTCTCTTAAATATTACTATTGAACCCACATTTACCACTTCTTTTAGCAATTTGTTTCACAGTCGCACCACAAAGTGAGTGAAGATATACCCCTCAGATTCCCCTTAAGTATTTCACTTTTCACCCTAAACCTGTGATCTCTGGTTCTCATCTCACTCATCCTGAGGGGGAAAAAACTGCTTGCATTTACCGTATCTATATACCCCTCATAATTTTGTATACCTCTGTCAAATCTCCTCTCATTCTCCTACACTCCAAGGAAAAAAGTCCTAAAAAGTCTTCAAGTCCCAACAACATTTTTGAAAGAGTCTGCATGCATTCACTCTTTTTACACCCTTTGGAATTTTATATACCTCTATCATGTCCAAAATGGGTCCAAGAATTACGAGTTCTACACCCAGTAGAGACAATTTAAGGTTGAAATTAATTTCATGCCTGGTGCTGTGAGCTACAGCTGGCTCTGCTCCTGATAATTGACACATGCTATAATTCTGGAGTCCTGCGATGCTTATAGTTTATGAATTTATGGGAATAGGCACTTAGCTGATTTTCAACAATTTACTGTCTAAACCATTGGTGACTGGGTTGTAAGCAGCTGAGCCTGTCATTGGGAAATTGCCTGGGATAGAGATTGATTACAGTAACTGAAGCCAGAGGTAGCTAACTCTGTTCAGATACCATGATGCACTCTGCAGCAGTTTGCTGTTTGAAGCTGGAGTCACAGAGTTCATTAAGACAATTGAAAACCCTGAACAGATTTATTGGAAATAAAAATGTGCAATTATTCCTCTCCAGAGAATCTTAAGAAAATTGATGACAAGGAGAAGGCTTTGTCCATCTCTTCCCCAGTCTAGTTCCAACTTTCAAACAAAAGCACACAGAAGTGGAGGTCGATGGAGGAATCAAAATGGGCAGCATGGTAGCATAACGCTTTACAGTGACAGTGATTGGGAGTCAATTCCCACTGCTGTCTGTAAGGAGTTTTTCCGTTCTCCCTGTGACTGCGTGTGTTTCCTCCAGGTGCCCTGGTTTTGTCCCACATTCCAAAGGTGTATGGGTTCAAAAGACTTAGTAAGTTGTGGTATGGCTTTGTTGGCACCAGAAGCAAAGTGACACTCTTAGACTGTATTAGTCATTGATGTAAATGATGTATTTCTCTGTGTGTTTCAAAGTTTCAATGTACGTGCCACATATAAAGCTGTTCTTTTATTGCCATATGCACAAGTACATAGGATATATGCACAGGTGCAATGAAAGTGTAATTTGCAGCTGCAGTATGACAATGCATTTGTAGACAGTGTTTCTTCTGTGCTGTTGAATGAAGAATTTCAAGGTTTAGAGACAGCAGTGATGAACGAACATAGAATGTACACCCAGTGGCCAGTGAGTATATGTTCGTGGCCTTCTGCTGCTGTACTCCATCCACTTCAAGGTTCAACATGTTCTGCGTTCAGAGATGCTCTTCTGCACACCACTGTTGTACTGTGTAGTTATTTGAGTTACTGTCGCCTTCCTGTCAGCATTCTCCTGTGACCTCATTAATTCCTACAGACCTGTTGCTCACTGGATGTTTTTTTGTTTTTTTTGCAGCATTCTCTGTAACAGTTTCTGAGATAGTCAAACCACCCTGTCTGGCACCAACAATCATTCCACGGTCAAAGTCACTGAGATCACATTACTTCCCCATTCTGATGTTTGAACCTCTTGACTATATCGAAATGCTTTTATGCATCAAGTTGCTGCCACAGGACAGGCTGATTAGTTATTTACATTAATGAGCAGGTGTACATAATGTATCTAATAAAGTGGCCACTGGGTCTGGAACAGTACAGCACAGTACAGACCCTTCGGCCCATGACGATGTGGCGATATATTAACCTACTCTAAGATCAATCCCTCCCCTCCCATATAGCCTTCCATTTTTCTATCGTAGTCATCCACATCCCTGTCTAAACGTGTGTTTCTCAACCGCTACCTTTGTCAGTGTGTTTCATGCACTTCACTGTTTTTGTAAAAAAAAACTACCTTGTACATACTGCCTATACTTTCCTCCTTAAAATTATGTCCTCTTGTATTAGCAGTTTCAGTCCTGTGAAAAAAGTCTCAGGCTCTCCACTCTGTCCATGCCTCTCATCATCTTGTACACCTTTATCAAGTCATCTCTCATCGTCCTTCACTCCAAAACGAAAAACCATTTCTTTGTTCAACCATTTCTCATGAAAATTGAAAATCCAGGAAGCATCCCGGTAACTCTCCTCTACACCCTCTCTAAGGCTTCTACATCCTTTCTAAAATAAGCTGAACACGATATTCTAAGCAACATAGGACATGGAGGGGATAATGTTGAGTGAGGCCTCTGTTGATCACAGACTATTCTGGATCAGAAGGGAGGGGAAGAGTCAAAAGAAATTGAATGTGAAGGGAAGTCCTGCAATGTATTAGAATTCAATCTCGAAGTTTGGAAATTTTGACATTTAAAAGGAAGGGAATTTTACCTGTTGCACCATTACTGCCTGACCTGCTAAATGGTTCCAGCATTTTCTGCTTTGATTTCATATTCCAAATAATTTGGAGTTTCAATGATTGCAGAATGAGGTTATTTGGAAAATAATCCGATTATTGGGGCGGCACGGGAGTTTAGTGATTAGCACAACACTTTACAGTACTGATGCCTCAGGTTCAGTTCCCACCACTGCCTGTAAGGAGTTTGTACGTTCTCCCTGTGACTGCTGGATTTCCTTCAGGTGCTCTGGTTTCCTCCCACGGTCCAAAGATATACCGGTTGGTAGGTTAATTGGTTTTGTGAACTGTCCCCATGATTAGGCTAGGGTTAAATTTGCCTTTGCTGGGCAGTGTGACTCGAAGGGCCAGAAGGACCTACTCTGCACTGTATCCCAATAAATAAAATAATTAATAGCTTGAATTATAACCAGTTAATGGCAAATTACCATTGCACAAAGTTAACAGAGATCTTGAAATACAGAGAGCACTGAACAATGACCATAAACACATGAAATTCTGCAGATGCTGGAAATCCAGATTCTCCTTCCCTTCTCCTTCCAGTCTTGTTGAAGGGTCTCGGTCTGAAACGGTAAGTCTTTATTCCTTTCTGTAGATGCTGCCTGACCTGCTGAGTTCCTCCAGCACTTTGTATATGTAACATTGACCACCATTGATATCAGTGGATGTAGATAATATGTCGGGATATCTTTTTGGACTAATGGAGAGAAGACCATTTTAATATTAAGTTTATAAACCATGGTACTCAGCACCACTCTGAGTAATGAAATAAAGGATATTGGTTGTTTTTGTCAGAGGAGTTAGCACATCCTGTGTGATAATTTGATTTCCCTGAAATGAATGGGAAATTAGCCATCTGTAAAATGTGCTGTAATGCTGAGATGAGTAGATTAACATTGGCAGGCTTGACCATAGATCCCCAAAGAATAGGTTGTTAAGTTGGTTAAAAGGTAACATTTGGGAAGCTTGCATTTATTGGCTGAGGGATAGAAATGGGGGGGGGGAGGAGAGCGGGGCGGTGGGTCATGGTGTAACTCTTGCTATTTCAAAAGTTCAAAGTAAATTTATTATTGAAGTACATATGTGTCACCTTATGCAGGCATTCACGATGAATACAAAGAAACACAAAATCAATGAGAAAAACTGCACACAATATGATGGATAAACAGCCAACATGCAAAAGACAACAAACTGAGAAAATACAAAATAAATAAATAAGCAAGCAATAAATATTGAGAAAATGAGATGAAGAAGTCTTGAAAGTGAGTCCATTGGTTGTGGGAACATTTCAATGATGGGGCGAGTGAAGTTGAGTGAAGTTACCCCTCTGGTTCAAGAGCCTGATGGTTGAGGGATAATAGCTGTTCCTGAACCTGGTAGTGTGAGTCCTAAGACTCCTGTACCTCCTTTCTGATGGTAGCAGTGAGAAGAGAGCATGACCTGGGTGGCAGTGTCCCTGATGAGGATGCTTCATGTGGGTGTGCTCAATGGAGGGGAGAGCTTTACCTGTGATGCACTGGGCCATGTCTACTATTTTTTGTAGGAATTTCCATTCAAGGGCATTGATGTTTCCATACCAGGCTGCAATGCAGCCAATCAATATACTCTCCATCACACATCTATAGAAGTTAGTCAAAGTTTTAGATGACATGCTGAATCTTCACAAACTCCTAAGGAAGTAGAGGTACTGCCATGCTCTCGTTGTAATTGCACTTGCATGCTGGGCCCAGGACAGGTCCTCCAAAATAACAACATTGAGGAAGTTAAAGTTGCTGGCCCTCTCCACCTTTGATCTTCCAATGAGGACTGCATCATGTACCTCTGGTTTCCTTCTCCTGAAATCAATAATCAGCTCCTTGGTCTTACTGACATTGAGTAAGAGGTTGTTGTTATGGCACCACTCAGCTAGATTTTCAATCTCCCTCCTATGTGCTGATTCATCACCACCTTTGATTTGCCCTAAAACAGTGGTGTCCTCAGCAAACGTGAATATGGTATTCGAGCAGTGTTTAGCCACATAGTTTTAAGTGTAAAGAAAGTGGAGCGGGGGGGATTGTAGAGCATATGTTTCCTTTAGAAACATATGTCCATCCAGATGACACACCACAGACCAGTTGTATTTCGCTTTAATTAATAGAAACATAGAAAACCTACAGCACAATACAGGTCCTTCGGCCCACAATGCTGTGCCAAACATGTACTTACTTTAGAGATTACCTAGGGTTACACATAGCCCTTTATTTTCCTAAGCTCCAGCTCTTTTTTGTGGCTCAGTCACATGAGTTGGTCTGGAGTCATGTGTGAAAAGGAGCAGGTAATATCTGCAAATCCCCATTCCTAAAGAAAAGGGACCACCCATGCAAGGTTTGCTGCCATTCTTGTAGCTTTGCAGTCACCTTTAGAGATTAAAGCTTTTTATTGCAGAACTTAATTAATTGAATTAAACGAATTCACCACCATCCATTATCCAGACAATGTTCTCTTCATGCTGCTGCCTTTGGGAAGGAGGTACAGGAGCCTCTGGTCCCACACCACCAGATTCAGGAGCAGTCATTACCCTTTCACCTTCAATCTCCTGAGCCAGTGTGGATAACTTCACTCACCTCAACACTGAACTGGTTCCACAACCTATGGAGTCACTTTCAATGACTCTGCAACTCATGTTCTTGGTGTTATTTATTTATTTATCTATCTTATATATCTGTTGCTATATCGACCAATCTATTTATTTTTAGTTTTATTAAATTTTATTTTTATTATTTTTTTGTAATGCAGTTTGACTTCTTTTGCACATTGTTTTTTTGCCATTTTGTGTAGTTTTTCATTGATTCTATTGTATTTCTTTATTCTACTGTAAATGCCTTTAAGAAAACAAATCTCAGGGTTGTATATGGTGACATAGATGTACTTTGATAATAAATTTACTTTGATCTTTAAACTGAACTCATAAAGTGGGTTTGGAATTTGTACCAACAGATGATACTTATTTTTTTAATTGAGATACAGCATGGAGTAGGCTTTTCCAGCCCTTTGACCCATGCTGGCCAGCAGTCCTTCGATTTAATTCTAGCCTAAACACAGGACAATTTACAATGACCGATTATAGACTGTGGGAAGAAACCAGAGCTCTGGGAGGAAATCCATGCACACACTGGGGGAGAATGTACAAACTCCTTACAGGCAGCAGTGGGAATTGAACCCGGGTCGTCTGTACTGTAAACCGTTATGCTAACCACTACACTACCATGCAGTGGGAATTGAACCCAGGTCGTCTGTACTGTGAAGCGTTGTGCTAACCACTATACTAACCTGCTGCCCAAGTATCTATTCAGAATTTTCCAAATGAATGAAAATAATCAAAAGAGGTTGGGTGGTGTGTCAGGGAAGAAAACTTCGCTGGGAATAAAATAATAAATCCCATGAGTTTGAAATCAGGACTTCAGTTTCTCAAATGAGGCCAAGTTTCCTATAATGTGTATTCTGTTATATGGGCCCTCTTTAAACATGAGAGTTGATAGGGTTGTGTGGTTACAAGTTAAAATTTGTCCCTCTTAATTATTGTATTGAGTAAAGAACCTCAGTAGTAATGAGCCAGTGGTGAAGGGTAGCACTATCTCAGCCTGTTGTTGGGAGTAAAGCTTAGTCAGACCTCCGTTGCTCTGGGTGCAGTTTTAAAATTCTGAATATACGGCCTAATTTCGGTTAATTGGATTTATCTGCCCTCCTCCCCAACAATTAGACAAATTAATATATTTTTAATTTTCTTCTGAAACATGTTTGTTTTTCATGTACCTTATAGAATTATGTTTCCACTACCTTAAGCACTGATATCATCTGAAAGACAACTGAAGTATGAATGCTTTTACGGTCTCCATTGTTTGTTTGCGGTGTATATGGATGTTGTATGAGTCAACGTTGAGGCACATTTTCCATTGAACAGTGCTGATGCAAAATGATATTGCGCATTTGTCTGTCCCACTGTTGCACCAAACTACTAGTGGAGCCCAGAGTCTGGAACCAGAGGGCACAGCCTCCAAATGATCTTGATGAATATTTTGAAGTTATATATCCTGTCACCAGGAACTTGGTTCTTTCTGTCAAAATTCCCATTATAAATTCTTGTGCGTATCTGTAACAGAAGTTGCCTTTGTAAATGTCACACTATAAATGCATTGTGTCAACAGATTGATGGCTCTGTGCCCGTACTCACTGGAGCTTAGAAGAATGAAGAGGCATCTTATTGAAACCTATTGAATATTGAAAGGTCGAGATAAAGTGTAAATGAAGAGGATGTTTCCAATAGTGGAGAATCTCAGACCAGAGGACACAGCCTCAGAATAGAAGGAAGTCTCTTTATAACAGAGACGAGGAGGTATTTCTTTAGCCAGAAGGCAGTGAATCTGTGGAATCATTGTCACAGATGGCTGTGGAGGCCCAGTCATTGGGTATATTCAGAGTGGGTGTTGATAGGTTATTGATTGTTAAGGGCGTCAAAGGTTACAGGGAGAAGACAGGAGAAAGGGGCTAAGAGGGAGAATGAATCAGCCATGATGGAATGGCAGAGCAGACTCGATGGGTCGAGTGGCATAATTCTGCTCCTATGTCTTGTGGTCTGTTTAATGTTTTGAAGTTACGAAACATAACAGTTTTATGGAAATACAGAGAAAAGCTTTTGCTTGTGTGCCACGCAGTAAAAACATGCTCCCCAGCATCCAGGACACCTTCAAAAGGCGATGCCTCAGAAAGCTGGCATCCATCATTAAAGACTCCGTCAGCCAGGACATGCCCTCTTCTCATTGCTGCCATCAAGGAGGAGGTACAGGAGTCTGAATGGACATTGAACCCATGAACACTACCTCACTATTTTTCCTCTCTTTTTTCTCTACTTAGATAATTAGATTTTTTAATATATATTTGCTGTTTATATTTTTTATTATGTATTGCACTGTACTGCTGCTGCAAAACGGCAAATTTCATGACATACACCTGTAATGTTAAACCTGATTCTGATTATATTAGGGATGTTTAAGAGACTTAGATAGGATGAAAGAAAATTGAGGACTCTGTGGGAGGGAAGGGTTAGATTGATCTTAGAGTGGAGTTAAAAGATCAGCACAACATTGTGGGCCAAAGGACCTGTACTGTGCTGATGAGTTCCCCAACTGTTCTTTGTAATAATGGCTTCACAGAAAGGCAGCAAGAATTTCTACCCCATGCCATTCATGGTGCAGAAGAGGGTTGTGTTCCCTTCTGGTTTACATCTGCAGATGGTTGAGATTTGATATATGTGCTGCTGAACGGCTGTGACCTTGTTTACCTAGCTGGCTGTCAGGCATTAGTGAACTGATAAGCTGGTACTCTCACCTCCGTGATCGGACCTCCTGATCATAGTGAGGTTGTGCCAGAAAGACAAGCAGATTGGGGAAGGGAACAGCAGAAGTTGTTACTGATGGACTGGAAAGGGGCAGACAAACATGACCTGGACCATGTGTTTGGTAGCCTGCTGTTGTGCTGTGTCATTCAGCAGCTATCCACCTGTCATCATAAGAGAGGCTGGTTGTCCATCTGCAGAGTGGTATTGTGTTAGGTTGGTTTCAGGCACCAGAGCAATTGCACCTCTATCTCTTACCTCAATCACTGCACTGCACTGTAAACACTGTAAACCACTTTTTATAATGCTGTTTATATTGTAAATACATGGTGGGATTTATACACATTTTATTCCTTATCTATACTTTCAAAGTACATTTATTATCAATATATACTATATACAACATTGATATACAACCCATCCTTACAGGCAGCCACAAAACAAAGAAACCCATTAAAACCCATTAAAAACAAAGAACATTGTCAAACACCCAGTGTCCAGCAAAGAAACAAATCGTGCAAACAATAAAAGTAAGCAAGTAATATTCAGAACTGAGGTTCACGGAAGTGAGTCCACAGCCATGAAGCTTGTCATCACTGCAGCCGATTCAGGAGCCCAATAGTTGCAGACCAGGCCACAGCGTCAGTTCATTGCAGAGGCGTGTAAACCTTGCAGAGAAGTGAGCGAAAACTGGCCTGTCGAATGCTTCTGGCCCCGACATCCTGACCTTTTCAATCTGGCCTAGCGCTTAAATCAGCCAGACTTCAGGTGACTTCAGCTGCTCTCAGACCGAGGTCCTGCCACTTCAATACGCCCTCGGGCTCAGGCCTCACCGATAATTCTTTATTCTTATCATTGTTGAATGGTGGTTTTTTTTTTGTTGGACGTCGTGCCATCACACCCCAGCAAATTCCTGATACATCTCAATGTGTATGGTGAATAAAGCTGATCCTTGATCTTTGATCTTTGACTTGGCATCTGGGAGTTTCATTGCATCCTCTGCAGCTGTGCATTTTTGTTTTCTTTGCACCACATATTAGCAGGCTCATTCCTGCCCCATAAAGTGTCCGCAAGGTCAAACAACGTTCCTAGAATTCATTGTCCCATAGCAAGAAGTGAAGTGAGGTAGGTTTTTTTCTTTCTATTTATGGTCAAACCATTGATGGTCTTCAAAATTCACAGAGATACACTCAGCTCTTGTCACTTTACACAGAACATAGTACGTAGAACAGCCCAGCACAGTAAATGCCCACAATTTTGTGCCAGCCTTTTACCTCCTCCAAGATAAATCTAATCTTTCCCTTCCACATGGCCCTTCCTTTTTCTTTCATCTGTAAACACAGGCGATTCTGAAGATGCTGGAAACCCAAAGTAACACATGCAAAATGTTGGAGGAACTCTGCAGGTCAGGCAGCATCGATGGAGAGAAAAAATGTTGACTTTTTGAGCCTAGACTCTTTATCAGGACCGCTGTTATCAGGCAGCATTAATGGAGAGTTCCTCTCCATAAAATGCTGCCTAACTTGCCGAGTTCCTCCAGCAGTTTGTATGTGTTACTTTCATCCATGAGCCTATCTAAGAGTCTCTTAAATCTCCTGTATGTATCTGCCTCTACCACCATCCCTGGTGGTGCATTCCATGCATTCATCACTCTCTGTGTAAAAAACCTACCTCTGATAGAAACAGGATGTCTTGGCAGATAAATGTGTGGCTTAGAAGCTGGTGCAGGGAGCAGGGCTTCAGGTTCTTGGATCATTGGGATCTCTTCTAGGAGAGGTATGACCTGTACAAAAGTGACAGGTTGTACCTGAACCCGAGGGGAACCAATATTCTTCTGAGCAGGCTTGTTAGGGCTGTTGGGGAGGGTTTAAACTAATTTAGCAGGGGAGTGGGAACTGGACTGAAGAGACTCAAGATAGGATGGATGGTTAAAAAGCAAAGATAGTGTGCAATCAGACTGTCAGGAAGGGCAGGCAGATGATAGGGCATAATTTCAGCCAACAATTTTCAGCGTATCAGTGTATTAGGGATGCAGAATGAAAAAGGGTAGCAAATACAGAACTCAGAGTGTTATTTCTTATACTTCGTGCGTTGAGCTATTAGGTGGATGATCTTATTGCAATATTACAGATGGTCAGGTATGATGTTGTGGTCATCACTGAATCATGGTTGAAGGACGGTAGTTGGGAGCTGAATGTCCAAGTTTCCACAAAATAATCTGCAGATGCTGGGGTCAAAGCAACACTCACAACACGCTGGAGGATCTCAGCAGGTTGAGCAGCATCCGTGGAAAAGATCGGACGACGTTTCGGGCCGGAACCCTTCGTCAGGACGTAGGCAGAGGGGGTGGTGTGACTCTGCAGGTAAAGAATGACATCAAATCATTAGAAAGATGTGACGGAGGATCAGAAGATGTTGAATCCTTGTGGATTGAGTTAAGAACTACTACTACGTTGACTCAGGCCTACGGGACCGACGTCGGGCATGATGACAGACTCTCCACTTCTCCCTCTCCCTCATCAGTGTGTTCAGCTCATCTACATTAGCCATGCCGCTGTCTTCTAGGAGCGTGTTGACCATAGTCTGGAGAGGGCGCCCAGGGTTCATCCTCCCATGCTTGGACTCCCATATGATGACTAGGCTGGCAGGTAGCTCGGGGTGGCGTAGTCAGTGCCCAGCTAGTTGCAGTCTTCTCGCCTCGATTTTAATGTGAGCATCGGTAGGTCATCATAGAGCTCGACATTCGTCATGTGCTGTTGCCAACTCACGTCAAGAGCCATCCGGAGCATTCGCGTAGAGTAACCACCCAGAGACTTTCGCATAGTCTTGGTGAGTGTCCACATCTTGCATCCGTACGTGAGAATGGACTCTATGACTGCTATGAAGATCCTCTTTTTAAGCCGTCTGGTCAGGTTCGACTTCCAGATTTCCTTCATGTCATTCATAGCCGCAAGGGTACTGCAAGGGTAAAAGGACCCTGATGGCAGTAATATGCAGGCCTCCAAACAGTAGCTGTGATGTGGACTACAGATTACAATGGGAAATAGAAAAGGTGTGTCAAAGGGGCAATGTTATGGGAGTTTTTAACATGCAGATTAATTGGGAAAATCAGGTTGGTAATGGATGTCAAGAGAGTGAATTTGTTGAATGCCTCTGCTACGGCTTTTTGGAGCAGTTTGTTGTTATGTGTTATGTAATGAACCGGAGATGATTAGGGAGCTTAGGGTAAAGGAACTTTTAGAAGGCAGTGATCAAAGTATGATTGAGTTCAACTTGAAATTTGATAGGGAGATATTAAAGGGTGATGTAGCAATATTTCAGTGGAGTAAAGAAATTGCAGAGAGGAGATATGAGAAATATGAGAGAGGAGTTGGCCAATGTAAATTTAAGGAGATGCTGGCAGGGGGGACAACAGAGCAGCAGTGGTCTGAGATTCTGCGAATAATGAGGAAAGTGCAGGATAGATGTATTCCAAGAACAAAGAAATACTCAAATTGCAAAATAGAACAACCATGGCTGACAAGGGAGGTCAAAGCTATTGTAAAAGCAAAAGGGAGGGCATGCAACAAAGCAAAAATCAGTGGGAAAACAGAGGATTAGGAAGCTTTTAAAACCCGACAGAGAACAACTAAAAGGATCATTAGGAGGGAAAAGATGAAATATGAAAGCAAGCTAGCAAACAATATCAAGGTGGATAGTAAAAACTTCTTCAAATATATGAAAAATAAAAGGGAGATAAGAGTGGATATAGAACTGCTAGAAAATGGGGGTGGAGAAGTAATAACGGGGCACAGGGAGATGGCAGATGAACTAAATGAGTATTTTGCATCAGTCTTCACTGTGGAAGACACTAGCAGTGTGCCAGGTGTTGAAGGATGTGAGGGAAGAGAAGTGAGTGCAGTTACTATTACAAGGGAGAAGATGCTCAAAAAGCTGAAAAACCTAAGGGTATATAAGTCACCCAGACCAGATGAACTGCACCCTAGGGTTCTGAAAGTGGTAGTGGTAGAGATAGTCGAGGCATGAGTAATGATCTTTCAAGAATCACTGGACTCTGGCATGATTCTGGAGGACTGGAAAATTGCAAATGTCATTCCACTCTTTAAGAAAGGAATAAGGCAGCAGAGAGTAAATTATAGTCCAGTTAGCCTGACCTCAGTGGTTGGGAAGATGTTGGAGTCAATTGTTAAGGATGAGGATATGGAGTACTTGGTGACACAGGACAAGATAGGACAAAGTCAGCATGGTTTACTTCAGAGAAAATCTTGCCTGACAAACTTGTTGGAATTCTTTGAGGAGATTACAAGTAGGATAGGTAAAGGGGATGCAGTGGATGTTGTATATTTGGATTTTCAGAAGGCCTTTGGCAAGGTGGCACACATGAGGCTGCTTACTAAGGCAAGAGCCCATGGTATGACAGGAAAGTTACTGTCATGGTTAGAGTATTGGCTGATTGGTAGGGGGCAGTGAGTGGGAATTAAAGGATCCTTTTCTGGTTGGCTGCCAGTGACTAATGATGTTCCCCGGGGGTCGGTGTTGGGACCGCTTCTTTTTATGCTGTATATCAATGATTTAAGTGATGGAATAAATGGCTTTGCTGCCAGGTTTGCAGATGATATGAAGATTGTTGAAGGGTTAGGTAGTGTTGAAAAAACAGGAAGGATGCAGAAAGACTTAGATTAGGAGAATGGGCAAGAAAGTGGCAAATGAAATACAATGTTGGAAAGTGCATAGTCATGCACTTTGGTAGCAGAAATAAATGTGCAGACTATTTCCTAAATAGGGAGAAAATCCAAAAATCTGAGATGCAAAGGGACTTGGGAGTCCTTGTGCAGAACACACTAAAGGTTAACTTGCAGGTAGAGTCGGTGAGGAAAGCAGATGCAACGTTAGCATTCATTTCAAAAGGTTTAGAATATAAGAGCAGGGATGTGATGCTGAGACTTTATCAGGCACTGATGAGGCCTCACCGTGAGTGTTGTGAACAGTTTTGATCTCTCAATCTCAGAAAAGATGTGCTGGCCTTGGAGAGGGTTCAGAGAAGGTTCAAAAGTATGATCCAGGAATGAACGTGTTATCAGACGAGGAATGTTTGATGGCTCTGGGCCTGTACTCTCTGGAATTTAGAAGGATGATGGGGGATCTCATTGAAACCTTTCAAATGTTGAAAGGCCTAGACAGTGTAGATGTGGAAAGGATGTTTTCTATGGTGGGAGAATCTTGGACAAGAGGGCACAGCCTCAGGATAGAGGGACGTCCATTTAAAACAGAGATGCGATACACTTCTTCAGCCAGAGGGTGGGAAATTTATGGAATTTGTTACCACAGACAGCTGTGGAGGCTAGGTTGTTGGGTGTATTTAAGGCCGAGCTTGATAGGTTCTGATTGGCTACGGCATTAAAGGTTACTGGGAGAAGGCCGGGGAGTGGGGCTGAGGAGGGGATAGAGGGATCAGCCATGATTGAATTGTGGAGAGGACCCGATGAGCCAAATGGCTTTGTTCTTCTCCTATGTTTCATGTTCTTTTGGTCTTATGATAGTGTTGCTCCCCCCCCCCCATACTTTCTTCCAATCACTTCAAAGTTATGCCCTCCTGTATTAGCCGTAAATTACATTGGAGCTTTGAGTTGCTCCATCGCTTTCTTTCTTTCTTTCTCCTTCTCTATCTATCTCTCTGTCCCTCTCTCTGTATCTCTCTCTTTATATCTGTATTTCTCTATCTCTCCCTATCTATCTATCTATAGATACAGTGCAGAATAGGCCTTTCCGCTGCTCAGCATCTGCCCTCATTTAATCCTAGTCTAATTATGGGACAATTTACAATGGCCAGTTAACCGACACAACCTTTGGAGTGTGGTAGGAAAGCAGAGCACCTGGAAAAAAAACCCATGCATTCCACATACAGAAACTCCTTACAGAGGACGGTGGGATTGAACTCCAAATTCTGATGTCCCAAGCTGTAATGGTGTTGCACTAACCACCGCACTACCGTGACTCTGATCGGATTCAAGATGCTGAAGGTCTGAGTTTGTGGATGTGAAAAGGAAAGTAACCCATATATGTATGCAAATTCATGCTGTTCACAGCCTGAATGGACTAAAACAGATGAGTCTTTATTGGCTGAATCACATCAAACATTAAATTTTATTCCCCAATCAAGCTATTTAATAAATGTCTATCTGTTGAATGTCTGAATGAAATTGTCCACCTGTTAAGTTAAAATGACCGCATAAAGTGAGCTGTTAAATTTTAGCAATATGAGTTGGAGAACAGTTGCTGTGCTTACCACATATTCTGGATGATTTAAACATTGTCTTCAGCTGTCCCAGTTGTCTGGTTCTCGAGAATATTTTGTGTTTAAGTAGTCAAGTCTTCAGTGACACCTGTCAGTGTGTGAGTTCAGGTTGATATAGTGCCGTAGTTGACTTTAAGTGTCTAATCTATCCGTACAAATGAATTCAGAATCATTGCTTGTGCTTGAGGTCTCCGCTGGTCAGAGTCAACCATGAATGTTGCATCCTAGCTGTCTAGATACCAAGCCAAGACAACATGATATGACGCACAAGCAGACTTCCACTCTCTATACGTTTGGTGAACCCCAAGGAACTGCAGAGACCAAAACAGTTTGGCACCAGCAGTGACGTAGGAGATGTCAGTCAGTGTTGAACTCAATGTAGGACTGCCTTAGGGACTCCCACTCCGGATTTTTCCCTCGGAGTTTTCTCTGGAAGTCTTCCCCATGAGTGGGTATAGCCGCAAGGCAGTGGAGGTTCGAGATCAGAGTTTTTCTTCTAGATGAGCTGCCAACCACAGCTGATGAACCCCATACTCCTGGAGCGACTGGTTTTAAGGTACCAAGAGCTCACCTTTGCCCCTTCTCCTGTCAACCACTCGTCAAGTCTAGTCCCAGGTTCCTGTTGTCTATCTGGGCTTTTCAATATTTGATAGGTTTCAATGAGATCTCTCTGAGTTTCAATGAGTTTAAGGGAGATATGTGGGGCAAGTTATTTTTAAACAAGAGAGTTGTGAGTGCCTGGAACAGCTGCAGGTTTGGAGGTGTAAACAGATAGAAAAGTGGCTTTTTACAAAGCTGTTAGATCGACACATGAATATTAAAGAGATTTGCTTTATTTGTCACATGTACGTCGGAATATACAGTGAAATGTGTCATTTTATGTCAATGACCAACACAGTCCGAGGATGTCCTAGGGGCAGCCCACAAGTGTCACCATGCTTCCGGTACCAACACAGAATGCCCACAACTTACTAATGCTAACCTGTACCTCTATGAAATGTGAGAGGAAAGCAGAGCACCTGGAGGAAACCCACACAGTTAAGGGGAAAATATATAATCTCTTTATGGACAGCAGCGGGAATTGAACCTGGATCACTGGTACTGTAAAGCGTTGTGCTAACCACAAGGCTACCATGCTGCCATGTTCTGTCATATTATGATGTCAACTGCAATTTTATTCATTTCATAATGAAATCTGTGTAGAACTGGTAGGATAGCAGCCATGTATTGGTATTGGTTTATTATTGTCACCTGTACCAAGATGCAGTAAAAAACTCGTCTTGCATATTGTTTATAGAGATCAAATCATTACACAGTGCACTGAGGTAGAAGAAAGTAAAAAATAACAATGCAAAATAAAGTGTAAAAGCTACTGAAAAAATGTAGTGCAGGTAAACGACAAAGTGCAAGATCAATGCAAGGTGGCAGACCTTATCACAAATGGAGTTCTCAGGAATCATGGACTGATGGGATGGACGCTGAATGAAAAGATCTTAGAGTTTTTTTTTAGAGATAAGGTATGGTTACAGTCCCTTCCAGCCCAACAAACCCACACTGTCCAATTACACCCATGTGGCCAACTAACTTGCCAACCAGTATGTCTTTGGAGTGTAGGAAGAAACTGGAGCACCCGAAGGAAGCTCTCACAGTCACTTGGAGAACATACAAATTCTTTACAGACAGCAATGGAACTGAGTAGAAAGAATCTCCATATTTCTTTGAGAAACAAACATGGCATAGTGATGTAGAGGTTCATTTGTGTACCAGCGACCTGGGTTCAGTTCCATTGTTGTCTTTAAATGCTTGAGAGCACTGTCAGTGAAACCTTCTGTCACTATACTGGCTATCAACATCATCAGCAGATCTTACACTGTGCATCTTGAAGGGTCATAAGTTTCTTCTTGTCCCTTGTAGAAATGGCCCCAGGTGTCAATCATGAGCATGTCTCTAGAAAGAACTATAGATTCACAGAGCAATCCAGCAAGGAGTCATAGAGCCCTTCAGTTGATCTAGTCCATGTTAAACCATTAATCTGCCTAGTCTCATAAACCTGGAATAGAGTCCTCCATACCCCTCCCATCCATGTACTTATCCAAATTTCTCTTAGACGTTGAAATCAAACCTGCATCCACCACTTGCACTGGCAGCTCGTTCCACACTCTCATAACAGTTTGTTCCTGAGCAAGCTTGTCCCTGCTTTTGGAATCTTTCTGAGGGTTAATATCAGATTTATTGTTAATATTATCTGGTAGAGAGAGATTTCTTTCTCTCAGACGGTAGAATTGTTCACTCATAACAGAAAATGCTGTAAACATTCAACAGGCCAGGCAGAGAGAAAATAGTCAAAGATCCTTAAAAATACAGACGAAATGTTGAGTTAATTCAGCAGGTCAGTCAGCATCGATGGAGAGGAATAATCAGTTGATTTTTCGGGCTGAGGCTCTTTGTCAGGACTGTAAAGGAAGCAGGCAGAAGCCTGAATAAGAAGGTGGGTGGGGAGTGGAAAGAGTAAAAGTTTGCAGGTGATAGGAGAAACAGGGTGAGGGGAAAAGTTGGTGATTGGTAAAGGGAAATAAAATAAGAAGCTGGGAGGTGATAGATGGAAGAGGTAAAGAGCTGAAGAAGGAATCTGATAGGGGAGGATGGTGGACCATGGATTAAAGGATAGGAGCAGGGATGCCAGAGAGAGATGATGGGCAGGTGAAGAGAAGAGGTAAGAGGGGAGCCAGAAAGGGAAATGGAAAAAGAGAGCTGGGGGGAATTACTGGAAGTTAGAGAAATTGATGTTCATGTAGTCAGGTTGGAGGCTACCCAGACGGAATATGAGGTATTACTCCTCCAACATGAGAGTGGCCTCATCATGGCAGTAGAGGAGGCCATGGACTGACATGTCAGAATGAGAAGTAGAATTAAAGTGGGTAGCCACCAGGAAAACCCACCTTTTGTGGTGGATGGAGTGAAATGTTGATCCTTAATCAACATTTGATCTCAGACTTCCAACATATGTAAGTTTTCATGTTTTTCAATAGTGCTAAATCCACTAATTGTCAAGTATATTCTAATTCCACTAATTGTTGAGGATATTAGATTATGTTACAATGTTCCAGCTGTCTAAGAATTTGAGATTTGTTTTGACTAGACACAGCTAACCCTCGAACAATTGAGAGATTGTTGGCTAGTTGAATTGCTTTCGGTAGTTTGTGCAACCAAGAAATAACGGGTCTCGAGAGTGAGTGACCTCATTGTGACAGTTCCCAAGCCTCTAGTTTGCTAACAAAAAGAGAGGTCTAATGAAAACATCCAGGGAGGCAACGCTTTCAGAACAAAAGCTTTGATTGCTGTCAGCACTGTTTAATGAAATGTGCAACCAGTTCTTTTCTCTGGAGCTGAATGGTTGGGCAGCTGTCTGAAGCATTTCAGTATGGATGAGATGTGCTTAGACATGCGTAAGTAAACACCCTAGATGCCCAAAGGCAGAATAGTTAACTGTAGAGAAAAGAAAAGTTATATTTTAATCTAAATTTGGGGACTGCTTCATTGAGGTCCTCCGCTCCATCTGCCAAAAGAGGAACTTCCTGATGGCCAAACATTTTAATTCCCATTCCCGTTCTGACATGTTGGTCTATGGCCTCCCCTTGTGCCAAGATGAAACCACCCTCTAGGTCGAAGACCAATAAGTTATATTTCATTTGGGTAGCCTCCAACCTGACAGCATGAATAATGATTTCTCCTTCCTTTCCTACCCACCTGGCTACACCTCTCAGCTTCTAGCTATCCTTCTTCCCTCCCCCCCACCCCACCACCTTTTTATTCTGACATCTTCACCCTTTTCAGTTCTGAAGGAGGGTCTCAGCCCGAAGCATTGATTGTTTATTCATTTCCACAGATGCTGCCTGACCTGCTGAGTTCCTCCAGCATTTTATGTGTGTTGCCCTGTAGCATTTACCACCCTCTGTCTTCTGGCACTACTGCTGTGGCCAGTGTGGATGCAAAGGTCATCGCTAAAGGTGCAGAATTTCTTGTGTTTTTAATTTTCAGGCCACTTTAGTTACGCAATGAATGTGGCCCAAAGACTCTACATCTCTACAGAGGAGTCTCCAATCTTTTCCATTGATGACCAAAATAGAGCCAATGAAACTAAAGAAAAATAGCAGTGAAAGTTTATAAGAAGTAGAGTGGAGACAGAACAGATGCTGGAATCTACTGAAAGAACTCAGTGGGTCGAGCACCATCTGTAGCGGAGGAAGCACGTCAACGTTTTGGGTTGAAATCCCTGCATCAGGACTGGACAATTCTGTTCCTCCCACAGATGCTGTGTTCCTCTAGAACAGGGGTTCCTAACCTGGGTCCACAGACCCCTTGCTTAAAGGCATAAAAAAGGTTGAGTCTAGCAAATTGTTGCAACACACATCAAAGTTGCTGGTGAACGCAGCAGGCCAGGCAGCATCTCTAGGAAGAGGTACAGTCAACGTTTCAGGCCCAAACCCTTCGTCAGGACTCAGCTGGAAATTCAAGCAACACACATCAAAAGCTGGAAAAGCTTTGATGTGTGTTGCTTGAATTTCCAGCTTTGATGTGTGTTGCTTGAATTTCCAGCATCTGCAGAATTCCTGTTGTTTGCGCTAGCAAATTGTTTGTTGTTCTAAGAATGAGAGCAGGTTTTGAATAGAAATTTAGGTTTTTTGTGCAAAGTGCATAATTTCAAAACTGGGCCTTTGTTGTCCCATTTGATATTTGGAACTGCACTCAAATTGTTCTCTGTGACAAGGGGCTCTGTCACTTGCCTTGGGCAACATTGTAATAATTTCACACTCGGCAAAGTAACTCACACAAAAACCTATAGAGAATGACAGTCACAGTAAGTGTATTAATACAGAAATGTTTATTTGTTTTATGTTTGTTGTTTTTCGAGGGGGATGGTTCCTGTGGTGGGTGAGTCTAGGACCAGAGGGCACAACCTCAGAATAGAGGGACATCCAGTTAGAATGGAAATAAGGAATTTCTTTAACAAGAGAATGGTGAATCTGTGGAATTTGTTGCCAGAGGCAGCTGTGGAGGCCAAGTCAGTGAGTGTATTTAGGGTAGAGGCTGATAGGTTCTTGATAAGTAGGGGTGTGAAAGGTTTGGAGAGAGAGCAGGATAGTGTGGTTGAGAGGGAAGTGGATTAGCCATGATGAAATGGTAGAGCAGACTTGATGGGCTGAATGGCTTAATTCTGCTCCTATGTCTTATGGTCTAATTATGCATTGTTTGTTGCATTTGTTTGTTGTTTGGTAATTATTAATATGTCTTGGTGCTGATTCTGGGCTCGTATTAGTTGTGACAGAGAGAAACTGCACATGCACAGTGTGCTGAAGGGACATACTATAGATAATTGGGGAAGAGAGGGAAGAATGGTTCCCCCCCCACCACCACAAATATATATAGGACAGTTTATAGTTTTTGTTGTTTTTTGTCTTTCCTACATATATTTTCACATTTTTGGACTTGATATGAAAAATTGGGAGCATTTAGTAAAACAGCTGCTATTGTACCGGAACCATTTTTTATCAAGAGATGTAGCATGTCTTTATATGTCATAGGTTACGGGTTAAAGATGAAAAGTTTAAGGGGGAATGAGGGGAAATTTCTTCACTTAGAGGACCATGAGAATATGGAATGAGCTTCCAGTGCAAGTGATGCATGCGAGCTTGATTTCAATGTTTAAGTCAAGTTTGGATAGGTAAATGGATGGTAGGGGTGTGGAGGGCTATGGCCCTGGTGCAGGTCAATGGGAGTAGGCAATTTAAATGGTTTTGCATGGACTAGATAGACTGAAAGGCCTGTTTCTGTGCTGTACTTTTCTATGACTCTATATGTCACCATATAGAACCCTGAGATTCACTTTCTTGCTGGCATACAATGCCTCTACCTCCAATTTCCTCCTGTGTTCCTGGGTCTCTGATACCCCGTACTAAGACAATCCCTAATCACCAGTTGGCTAGATCTCGGATCTCTTGTGTCAAGCAAGTCCTCAAATACTCAGACCCAACACAATGTTCCAATGCAATGACCCAAATTAATCTTCCAGTCTGATTTTCCTTTGCTGCTGATAAGAAGTTCCCAGTCTCCGTCTTCACTCTGTTGTTTCTAAGGGCAGGTACAGTGAGGTGGCCGGGGGTGCTGTTGAATGGGAACAGCTTAAGCTGAGCTGAAAAAATGTGCTCTGCTGAAATGAAAAGTAGGCAAATCAGATGAAGCACTTGAAGGAAAGACTTTCCCACTTGGGAGCTTGCTTGAACACATGCATTTATTGGATTTTGTTAAAGCTGTGTGATAATTCTACACCCATTCTAATTGGGATGAACACCTGATCTCCACAGTATTTACTGATTTGATTCTTTGATGGGTAGAGAAATGAGGTTATTGGCTGTATGTTTATAACAGTGTCAGTTCCCTCTCAAGGCATGGGTGTTTTAATGAGATTTTACCTGTTAAACTATTTTTATTTTAAAATAAAGCATGTGCCATTGACACAGTAAGATTCCAATATGTTTAATTTGTGGAGCTGAAACTGATGTTTTCCAAAGGGTGTTGTTAACATTGGTCCTAATAATACCAGAGTAACACACTCAAAGTGCTGAAGGGACTCAGCAGATCAGGCTGCATCCATGAAGAGGAATAAAGCCGATGTTTCGGACTGAGACACATTAGCTCTGTTTTCCTCTCTGTCGATGCTGCCTGACCAGCTGAGTTGCTCCAGCATCTGCAAAATCTCTCATGTTTCTGAATAATACCATGTTGTTGTGGTTCAGAATACTTGTTAGCTGTCACAGCGGTCCTGTGGGAGGAGTTGCCTTTTAGACTAAGCATCAAGCTTCTTCTGTAGATGAGTTGAAAAAAATTCCACGCTGCAGTTTTTCTAGAAACAGGGAAGTGTTGGAACTTTGATCCAAAGTTCTGTCAGAAGTCAAGGAAGAGGCATAGAACTTGGTGCTTTAGGAGACCTTTTTATTAAAATTCAAAGTTTAAAGTACATATTATCAAAGTACATATATGTTAACATACACAACCCTGGATTCATTTTCTTGTGGGCATTCTTTATAGATCTGCAGAATAATAACCATAACAAAATCAATGAAAAACCGCACAAACCAGAGTGCAAAACACAACAAACTTTGCAAATATATAACTATTGAGAATATGAGATGAAGAGTCATGGAAAGTGCGTCCATGGGTCGGGACAAGTGAAGTTGAGTGAAGTTAAACCCCTTTGGTTCAAGAGCCAGATGGTTGAGGGGTAGTAACTGTTCTTGAACCTGGTGGTGTGAGTTCTGAGGCTCCTGTACCTTTTACCTGATGGCAGCAGCGAGAAAAGAGTAGGTCCTGGGTGGTGGAAGTCCTTGATCATGAATGCTGTTTTCCTGTTACAGCGTTTCATGTTGATGTGATCTGTGGTGGGGAGAGCTTTACCAGTGAGGCACTGGGCCATATCTACTACTATTTGTAAGATTTCCTGTTCAAGGGTGTTGGTGTTTCCATACCAGGCAATGATGTAGCACTATACACCTGTAGCAGTTTGTCAAAGTTTTAGATGTCATGCCAAATCTCATAGAACAAAGAAGATCTAATAGTTCTAATAATAGAATGTAATTGATCTAATCGAAGAATGGTGCAAATAGAACAAAAACAAATTGGAAATGTAAAGCTGCAAAGGTCTAGTAGCTAAGAACAAGAAGCAGGAAAGACTAAAAAAGATGGCAGAGCAAATTGCTCAACTCTTTCCATACCATAGATAAGAAACATTGCATTCAGATTTGTAGATAAGAGTTAATCAATCAGATAGTCCCTATTCAAATAATGCAACATGGGAGAACTTCCAGAACTTTGTAGAATGTTACAAAGAATTGACATACTAAACAATTACATATACTGTATATACTGTGACCACTAGGAACATACTAAACAGTTACATGTATATCATCATCACTTAAAATCAGATTTAATGTCACTGGCATATGTGAAATTTGTTGTTTTTCATCAGCAGTACATTGCAATACATAATAAAAAGCTAAATTACAATAAGAAGTGTATATAGAGAGAGAGAGCAAAAATAGTGGGTTCATTGTCCATTCAGAATTCTGATGACGGTGGGAAAAAGCTGTGTCTGAAAATGTTGAGTGTGTGTCTGTAGGCTCCTGTACCTCCTCCCAGAAGATAGCAATAAGAAGAGAGCATTGCCTGGGTGCCAGCCACTGCCAACCACCATGTTCCTGCACCTTCCTGAATTCAGCACCGTCTCTATACACACCCGCCGCTCCCTCATCACCAGTGCGCTGCCTCTAGGGCCATGGATGGCGTCTATAGCTCCATTCTAATGACGTTGCCACACCTGTGTCTTGGCACCAGCCTAGTCAAGCATGTAGTCTGCTGCTCTGACACATAAAGCCAGTGCTGACACACAGCTTTCAGTCCTCTGAGGGAAAATCCCTAAATTTAAACTTTTGATCTTTGCATTTAAGATCACCAGTTTATAATGTATTAACATTAAAATATAATCCTAAATTATTTCAGAATTAAAGGAACTGGTCAGGTATTTGGAGAGAAACATTTTTTGCTGTTGCAAAGACTGCAGTGCGAACACAAGGATGTTGCTGGGACTTGTGGACCTGAGCTTCCTTCTAGATAGCACTATAGGGCTATTAAAACAAAAACCACGCCATCTTAAAAGTTTCTTCCCCCCCAGGCAGTTAATCCGATCAACCACTCTAGTTAGCACCCACACCCCACCTCTATTACACAGTCACTGCACTGCACTGTAAACATTTTAAACTACACATACACGGAGAATGTACAGCTTCTTACAGACAGTGGCGGGAAATGTTGAATAGGTTTGGACTTTATTCCTTGTGGCATAGGAGAATGAGGGGAGATTTGATAGGGGTGTACAAAATTAAGAGGTTTAGATAAGGATATGGATGGGAGGGATATAGAGGGTTATGGACCAGGTGCAGATTGATGGGACTAGGCAGGATTAACAGTTTTAAGATAGATGGGCTGAAGGGCCAATTTCTGTGCTGTAACGCTCTCTTTCACTCTATGATTCCATAACAGAAACATTAAAGACAATTCTTTTTGGCTTGGGAACAGAAAACAGTGAAAAGAGGGGAAGGTTGGGATCTAGAAGGAGATTACAAATTGGCAAACGCTGTTAGAAATTTGTGACGCTCAAACTGTGAACTGTTACACCATCAATGAAGCAGTTCAGCCTCCTGAATCCTGTTTTGTAACTCTGTCCTGGTTACCCTGGGGTCTTATTTCTCCTACAAATTTCACTTGTCAGCTGCTGATTTTAAATTGGAGTTGGTGGAATTTTATTAACCAAAAGTGGGCCAGGAGATATACAAGTAAAATAAAATTTATTTTCTTGGCAATGTTGAGGCCTGTGGATTTATACTTTAATCAATAGTGCGATTTTCTGCTCAGCTAAGTAGTTATTTCAATGTTAGTGGCTAAAAAGTGTCAACCAGCACAGAACAATTTTTAAGTGCAGGTTGGGCGTAGTACTAGGAGATTCCATATCTGGGATACTTACAATATTGAGAATCTGGTTCTGTACACAAACTGAGCATGCAGTCCCCTCGCAGGCAAAGCCCTCCCCACCATTGAGCATATTTACATGGAATGCTGGCTCAATAAAGCAGCATCCATCGTCGAGGATCCCAGGCCGTGCTGTATTCTCGCTACTACCATTGGGAAGAAAGTACAGAAGCCTTAGGTCCTACACCACCAGATTTGGGAACAGTTATTACCATACAACTATCAGGCACCTGAACTGATGTGGATGACTTCACTCACCTCAACACTGAACTGATTGCACAACCTAAAGACTCACTTTCAAGATTCTACAATCCATTTTCTCAGTATTATTTATTTTTTATTTGCACAATTTGTCTTCTTTTGCACATTGGTTGTTTGTCATTATTTACTTGTGCATATTTTTTCATAAATTCTATTGAATTTCTTTATTCAATGCCTGCAGGCAAATGAATTTCAAGGTAATTGAGATTGAGTTTAAGAGCTGAGAGGTAATGTTGCAGCTATATAGGACCCTGGTCAGACCCCACTTGGAGTACTGTGCTCAGTTCTGGTCACCTCACTACAGGAAGGATATGGAAACCATAGATAGGGTGCAGAGGAGATTTACAAGGATGTTCCCTGGATTAGGGAGCATGCCTTATGAAAACAGGTTGAGTGAACTCTGGCTTTTCTCCTTGGAGTGACGGAGGATGAGAGCTGACCTGATGGAGGTGTATAAGATGATGAGAGGCATTGATTGTGTGGAAAGTCAGAAGCTTTTTCCCAGAGCTGAAATGGCTAGCACGAGAGGGCACAGCTTTAAGGTGTTTGGAAGTAGGTGCAGAGGAGATGTTAAGGGTAAGTTTTTTTACGCAGAGTGGTGAGTGAATGCAATGGGCTGTCAGTGACGGTGGTGGAGGCGAATACGATAGGGTCTTTTCAGAGGCTCCTGGATAGGTACATGAAGCTTAGAAAAATAGATGGCTATGGGTAACCCTAGGTAATTTCTAAAGTAAGTACATGTTCGGCACAGCATTGTGGACCGAAGGGCCTGTATTGTGCTGTAGGTTTTTTTCTGTGTACTATAAGGTAACATTATGTACTATGATAATACATTACTTTGACCCTCCTGGAGCTCTCCAAGATGGATGAATTAAAAATTATGGAGAGGAAAGGTTCTCAACCTGGGTCCATGGACCCCGTGCTTAGTGATATTGGTCCATGGCATAAAAAAGGTTGGGAACCCCTGGTTTAGATGGATGCACAGGCACATGAGATTAGCTTTGGTGGGCATCTTAAAACATTGAACATAGAACATTATAGCATCGTACAGGCCCTTTGGTCCATGATGTTGTGCCAACCTTTTAATCTACTCTAAAATCAATCAATCTGAAAGAAACCTTTCCTTCTACATAGCCCTCCATTTTCCTATCAGCCATGTGCCTAACCAAGTGCTTCTTGCATGCTCCTAATGTAACTGCCTTTACCAACACCCCTTTATGGTATTCCACACACCCATCACTCTCTTTATAAGAAACTTACCACTGACATCCGCCCTTATACATTTCTCCAATCACCTTAAAATTATGCCACCTTGTATTAGTCATTTCTGCCCTCGGAAAAGGTCTCTGGCTATCCACTCTACCTACGCCTTTTGTCATCTTACACACCTCTATCAAGTCACCTCTCATCCTTCTTAGCTCCAAAGAGAAATGCCTGAGCTCACTTAACCACTCTTCATAAGGCATTCCCCGTAGTCCATTGTTGTAGTATCTTGGTCAGCACAGTAGCCTTAGGTACCACACCACCAGGTTCAGGAAGAGTTATTACCCTGCAACCATTAGGCTCCTGAACTGGCATGGATATCTTCACTCACCTCAACTCTAAACTGATACCACAACCTTTGGACTCACTTTCTAGGACTTGATGTGATGGGCTGAAGGGGTGTATGACTCCATGACCAATATTCCACTTTCTATGTTTAGGATTCAATAAAAACGAGCTTTTAATTGGCACAGTGGCACTGACTGATACATCTAAAGCATTTAATGCTTTAATTTTTGAAATATTCCAAGACTCCTGCTGTCCACCAATAAATAGTTCTATAATAGTAAAGTAGTAAATACTTCCATGTAGTTTTGTTCTCTCTTACAGCAGATCACTCGTGCACAAAAGCTACATAGTTTTCTGATAAACTCTTTTCTGAATCAATCAAACTTCACTGAACTGCTGCTGTTAAGTAGATCGTGAAGTGTTTTGTAAAATTTCACCTTCAACTTTGTTGGATCATGACAGCTCTTGGCTTGGCCAATTATTCCAGCTAAAAATTACTTAAGCATGTTTGTGCATGTGGGTCTCAAGGACATTGTGTGAACCTGCAGGAAGAGTCGTATTAAATATGAAGTGATTAGAATCTGACTTAAGATTCTTTCAACATATAAACACAAGTGATTCTTCAGATGCTGGCTATCTGGCAGTAAGAGTACAAAAGGAACTCAGCAGGTCAGGTAGCATCATTACAGGGGAATAAACAGTCAACGTTTCAGGCCAGGGCGCTTCTTCAGGACTGGAATGGAAGTGTCAGAAGCCAGAAGAAGGTGGTGGGGGAGGGGTAAGAGTACAAACTGGCAGGTGAGATCAGGTGAGTGAGGAGGTGGGTGGAGGAGGGGGAAATACAGTGAGAAGCTGGGAGGTGATAGATGGAAGAGGCAAATGGTTGAAGAAGAAGAAGGAATCTGATGGGAGAGGACAGTTGACCATGAGAAAAAGGGAAGGAAGTGGGGAACCAGTGGGAGGTGATAGGCAGGTGAGGAGAAGAGAAGGGGTAAGAGGAGAGCCAGAATAAGGAATGGAAAAAGAGAGAAATGGAAGGGGATAACTTACTGGAAGTTAGAGAAATCGATATTCATGCCATTAGGTTGGAGGCTACCCAGACAGAATATGAAGTGTTGCTCTTCCAATTTGACAGTAGTCTCAACCTGTTATTTTCTTCAGTCCTTCATCAAAGTTGCCAAATTATTGGATACTCCTCGAGATATATAGTTGTCGCCATGCAAGGATGTTTGTGTCTGTACTTCACTCGGGCATGGTGAGATAGGACTGTGAAGGTGTCAGGTTGGTTGAACTTTTCCCAGCAGACAGAAGACATCACAGACCTTTGTGTAACAGATGAGAGGGCTGGAGCTAATCACTTGTCTGCTCATCTGGCTGGGAATTTTGTGTGGCACTTGGAAGCCATTTAAAAAAAATAAAGGATGGAGGGCAGTTAATTAAAATGCACGGTTTGCGATTTCCTTGTTGATGTCACAGGTTATGATGTCATCTCTGTTGCTCAATTCCGCAAGTGCTGGAGGGACTCAGCGGGTCAGGCAATATCTGTGGAGTGAAATGGGCAGTCAGATTTTGGGTCAGGTCACTCAACTGAATGGTAGAGGGAGACAGCCACTATAAAAGATGTGAGGGGAAGGAAATCAGGTAGACAAACTTGAAAGAGAGAGGAACTGTTCCCATTGGTAGAGGGTTTGAGAACCAGGAACAGAGAGTGGTGTTGTTGAAATGGTGATGTAAGATGTTCTCAGTTCAGGATGTCTGAACATAACTTGAAATACTGGCACTGCCCACAACTCCCACCCAAATAAATAAAAAACTGATGTTGGAACAATGCAGCACAATATGATTTCTACAATTCACAATAATTGCATAGAAAGTTCCACAGCTCACCTCTTTTAAAAACTCCTGCATTCCGCTCCAAGGCCCGGCTTTCTTACCAAAGATGATAACTATGGAACAGGCAAGAAGAGGTCTGTCGTTTTTCATTTGTTGAATCATTACCATTTACCATTTAAAATAGAAACATATCAGATAGATAATAAAGTTCAAAAAGTTCATTGTAAATTTATTATCAAAGTATGTTTTTGTCACCTTACACTATACTACCCTGAGATTCATTTGCTTACGGGCATTCACAGGGAAATCAAGAAATACAATAGAATTTGTGGAAAATGACACATAACAGAGAGTGACAAACTTCCCATGATGTTTGATATTGAAAACATGATGCTCAGGGTGGAGGCAGCTCCATCTTCTAAACAGCTAAATATCAATCCAGTTCTCTCCTTATCCCACTTTTCAGATGCTTCAAGTTTAACTATCTTCAACCATACATGAATACCCAGCGTTACTCCTGGGCCAAGGTGCAAAGCACAGTACCAACAGTTACACACAGAACAAGGCACACTTAAGATAGCAAGCACATGGAAGATATCCATAAAATACAGTCACACAAAAAAATAGAGTCCAAGACACAAACTGCATGAATGTTGCAGCAGTCTGCAGTCGAATACAATACAATTTGTGTTCTGTCAAGTGAACACTCGGGGGCAGCACTGACTCCAGCTTGGATGTCTTGCCACACCGCCCCTGGTGGAGTGTACCGACTCTGACGTCTCTCTTCTGGGCATCTGTAAACAGGCGACACCGCAGCTTGAGGCATAGTCCTTGCTAAGGCCGAGGCCACGTTGCTCCCCTGCCATCCACCAATAAATCAGTGAATCAGATTTGCAACATTCCACATTAATAATCTCAACATGGTCTTCTGATCACAAGAAAAGTGACTAAGATGATCACTTGCTGTTAGACTGTACACTGCCTTCGTGCATTGACTCCTCCGACAATTCTCTAATACTCATGTATTTGTGGTGTTTGATGGCTGGGCCTGTGACACAGGAGCTAATTAGCCTTTGTAGAACCCCAGCCCAGCATGAAGTTGCTTCCTTTGGAAAAAGAGAGAGAGGGGTTCAAATTCGGTGAAAGAGGGAGAGAGACCGTGCATTCTGCCTTATATTCAGCGCAGTTACTTGTCTAAAATCAAATCATTTCCTGACATGGTGGATGCCAAGAATGATGATCATTCAATCAACTCATTTGGAATGAAAATAAACAAGAAATATTTTAACTTCAGCAGATCTTTATACCAAAGATTAGTATTTAACATTGTTGAGCAGAGCAATGTAATTTACATTCAGTGACCACTTTATTAGGTACAGGTGTGGAATCCGGTGTGGTGTTCTATTGCTATAGCGCAACTACATCAAGGTTCAACACGTGTGTGCAGAGATGCTCTTCTGCACAGCACTGTTGTAATGTGTGGTTATTTGTGTTACTGTAGCCATCCTGTCAGCTTCAATCAGTCTGGCTATTCTCCTCTGACCTCTTTCATTAACAAGAAATTTTCACCCACAGAACTGCCACTCACTGGATGTCTTTTTGTTTTTTGCACCATTCTCTGTAAACTCTAGAGACTATTGTATGTGAAAATCCCAGAAGATCAGCAATTTCTGAGATACTCAAACAGCCAGTCTGGCACCAACAATCATTTCACGGTCAAAGTCACTTTAATCACATTTTTTCCCCATTCTGATGTTTGGTCTGAACAACAACTGAACCCCTTGACCATGACTGCATGCTTTTATGCATTGAGCTAACCTGCTTGGCTGATTAGATATTTTCTTTAATGAGCAGGTGTACAGGTGTACCCAATAAAGTGGCTGGTGAGTGTATATTTCCATATACATGTGATGAATAAATCTGAATTTTAATCAGCAGTCCAGTACGGTCTTAAGCAATGTTTCGTGAAGTTGTGCATAACGTCTCAACTTCTATGATCTACATCTCGACCTATGAAGACAAGCATGTCATTAAGAATAAACATAGAAACACAGAAAAAAGTTGGGATATTTGCTTTAAGGAGCTGGTGTACATGTGTACCTAATAAAGTGGCCACTGAGTGTATTTTCCTTTCATCAGATCTTTAGACTTTAATAAGATTATTAGTTAACATCTTTGAACAGACCATTGTAATTTATATATCATTAGAAATTATGCCAGATGCATTTTGATTTATTTTATTTGGTTACTTGATGTGGCAGAATCCTCTTAGATATTAGAGCTGTACTAGACCAGTTGTATTGGGTTGATTTAATAAAATTTGACAGCATTAATAGATAGTTTCTCACTTTATATTTGTTTTGGGTAAATTAAACAGTACTGTGGAAACTTTGCAATTAAATTTGTGGATTCTTTGATCATCTATCATAATGTGGAATTATTTTGTATTTAAAAAAATTAAGTGAAAAGCTCAGGGAATTAAATTGTAATTTTTGTTTTTTTCTCCCCCTATTATAGTTGGCATTATCTGGGCACTTTGTTGCAGAATATTAACTGGTGCACTTAATAGTGAAGCTTGCTAATGAGAGATTGCGAAACATAGCACAGTAGGCCCACGATATTGTGCTGACCTTTTAAACTACTCTAATATCAACCTAACCCTTCCCTCATAACTCTCCATTTTTCTATCATCCATGTGCCAATCTAAGAGTCTCTTAAAAGTCTCAAATTTATTTACTTCTACCTTCACCCCTGGCAGTGTAATCTAGGCACCCTCCACTCTATGTGTAAGTAAATTACCTCTGACATCCCCCAGCAGCTGCTCAAAAGCCCTAGAGAAAACCGAAAAATATCTCCTGGGCCATTAGCAACAGTAAGCACCTCTGCCAACCCAGAAAGCCCATGGACTTTGTGAAATCTGGAAACCAACCACAGCTTCGGCCCAGATCAGCAGCAGGCTTGCTCGCCGTGGCATCTGACTGGCAACTTAAAGTCAATCTTGGCAAAGCAATTAAAGTTCCCTGACTTCATCGCTTCATCATCCCTGAAGCCTGCATGGTCACTCTGACAGAAACCTCAAAGCAGATCATCATGGTAGAACTGACAGTACCTTGGGAAGACTGGATTGAGGGCTGGAGATATGTCTCTACCAAGAGAAATGTAAGGCTTTTCTTCCCTCCGCTAGCCTGCAGGTCATCTTTGAATAAGGCGTAACACCTACTTAGCTGCACCCCCCACCCCCTGCTCCTGATCAGGGTCACGTGAAGCCCTGGGAGCAGGTGATGGATGGTCGTATGAGCAGCTGGTGCATATCACAAGTCCTGGTTATGTGACCACTGATCCCAGGGCAGACAATCTCTGAAGAGTATTGATAATGGCTGGGGTCACCCGTCTTGTAAAGACACTGCCCAGAAGCAGGCAAAGGCAAACCACTTCTTGTAGAAAAATTTGTCAAGGCACAATCACAGTCGTGGAAAGACCATGATTGCCCAATCACATATCATGGCACATAATAAACGAACTGTCTAACAACGTTTTAAAGACCACGTTTCTATATGTTTCCATCAATTGCCTACTGGACCTATTCCAAGCACCCAGCACTCTGTTTAAAAATAACTTGCCCCACACATCTCCTTAAAACTCATTGGAACTCAGAGAGATCTCATTGAATCCTGTCAAATATTGAAAGGTCGCGATAGAATGGATGTGGAGTGGATGTTTCAAATAGTTGGGGAGTCTAGGACCTGAGGGCACAGCCTTAGTACAAGTGGGATGTCCCTTTAGAACAGAACTGAGGAGGAATTTCTTTAGCTAGAGGGTGGCGAATCTGTGGTACCCTTTGCCACAGACAACTGTGGAAAAATGAAGGGTGTATGTAGGAGGGAAGGGTTGGATTGATCTTAGAGTCGGTTAAAAGGTCAGCATAGCATCGTGGGCCAAAGGGCCTGTACTGTGTAGTAACGTTCTGTGTTCAGCAGTCTTACGTTATATCTCACAAGTAGGCTTCGTCATTAAGTGCATCAGTTACCATTAATCATCTCAGTGCCCAGAGAGTGCCAACTGTAATACAGAGAAAACCGAAAATTCAAAGTGTAGGCTGATAGGTTTCTGAATAGTCAGGGTGTCAAAGGTTATGGGGAGAAGAAATGGGTTGAGAGGGATAATAAATAGCCCTTGATGGAATGGTGTAGACTCAATGGGCTGAATAGCCTAATTCTGTTCTCATGTCTTATGGTCTAAATTTTCTCATTCTCATCTTAAATGCATGTTCTCTGGTAGTTGAGATTTCTACCCTAAAAAACTGTCAACTTTGTAGGGATCCAGGTCATCAGACACAAGAAAATTCACAAAACTTCAATTTAAAACGTATTTGATTGGAATGAGGTTGGCACATTTCCAATATCTACAAAATAAAGGGCAATTCAATTTAAAAATGCAATTAAAACAATCGTGAGATATTGAAATCTTATTTTATCCCTGCAATAGTTAGTGCATATTAATGATTGCTTTGTCCTGGTTCTCAATAATTAGCATTTGTGTAATTGCATGTACAATACTGTGCAAAAGTCTTAGGCACCTTAACTATATATATGTGCCTAAGACTTTTGCACAGCACTGTAGTAATTTTATGTATTGCACTGTACTGCTGTTGCAAAAAAAAAAATCATGACATATATGAGTAATGATAAACCTGATTCTGATATGGGTCTCTGTTGTGGAAAGTAGGAAGGGGGCAGGGAGGGGGGATTAATGGTTGGGAAAAGGGAAGGGAGAGGGGAGACAGGAGGGAGTAGGAAGCACTAGAGAGACATTCTGTAATGATCAATAAACCAATTGTTTGGAATCAAATTAACTTGCCTGGTGTCTCAGAGTTGGGTGTGTCTGCACCCAAAATACAAACGTACATTTGTCACCTGTACATCGAAACATACAGTGAAATGCGTTGTTTGTATCAAATGAAACTGACAAAGGTTGTGCTGAGCAAGTCCACAAGTGTCACCAGGCTACCAGCGCCAACATAGCATTCCCACAACGCAATACTGTATGTTTTTGGGCTTTGGGAGGAGATTGGAGCACCCAGAGGAAACTCATGCTGTCACATGGGAGAATGTACAAACTTCTTATGAGTTACAACGGGAATTGAACCTGATGTTACAGCTGCCGCAATAAAGTATAGTGGAGTTTCTCAGTGAGAAAGGGGTGTGAGTTGTGAATAAAATATAACTGTTAACTTACCTGAGTTGATAGAATTACTGCTTTGATCATTCAGGATGAATTTGAATCATTGAGATTTGGCAAAGTATGAAGCAAAGACTTTACAGTGAGTATGTCATTAATTTTCAGACGA
Organism: Mobula birostris; assembly: GCF_030028105.1. Lineage (NCBI taxonomy): Eukaryota > Metazoa > Chordata > Chondrichthyes > Myliobatiformes > Myliobatidae > Mobula > Mobula birostris. The sequence goes on from NC_092389.1 coordinate 42,606,208, forward strand.
AGGGTTCACCATGCAGGTTAGCAGACTCACTGTCTCCTTTCAGTGGCATGTCTGGCTCAGTTACATCTAGCTGTGCAGCAGATATGAGGGTCCCATTCACTCTGGGATCTTGTTATTCAGGAGCAAAGTGAAACAAAGAGAAAAAACGCCTTTTACTTCAACAAATGATCCCTAACCTAGGCCCTATGATGAAGGCTCTGCATGACAATATGATGTGGTAGGGGGACCAAGGGGTCAATGTTTCTCTCTTGCCTTCTCTCCCTCTCTTTCCTCCCCTCTCGCCAACACAGGAACGTGTTGCAGACTTACTGATCCCTCTCTGATCTGTGTCTAAGGACAGTAGCATGCCCACCCTGATGTTGATCAGCCAGACCCACCGTGGCAACTGACTCTGCCCTCAGGTCTGAGAGTGATTGCTAGCCAAATGCAAAACTAGCGTCTAGGTGGGGCAGGAGCTGGGAAACCCAGGCTTTTGTGGATGGAGCACGTTCATTGGATAGATGGCAGAGACATCTATAGTCTCTCAATCCATGAAATCAACGAGTGAAACCTTTATCAGAATAAAGTCAGTCACATTTTCCTTTGAATTTAAATTTACTTTGAACTTATGAACCAACTTGGTGCAATTTGCCAAGCAGACTTGCATTATTGCAACTGTATGTGCAGTTGTGCAAAAATATTGTGACCAAGATTTTTATCAGCCAGCTGTTTGCTAGGTGTTACAATCTAAAACAGTTTTAATTTTCCTGGGTGACTAATAATCACAATTAAATATCTATGGAGGTTGATCATATGTATTAATCTAACATTTTTAATTAACAACCCAGGTAAGTGAAGCAGGATAGTACCTCTCACAAGAATTCAGAGTTGAACTTTATTTAAAATTCCCCAAGGCGAGCACACATCCTTGGTTGCAGGAGCAAAAGCCATTGGATTCAAATTTGTACATATGTTTCAGTGTAGCACTTCAAATGGATATGGGAATTACTTAGAGAGTGATCCTTACAGAAAGTTGGGTGGGAGGTGTGGTGGAAGGTGCTTAATGATAGGATGCGGTTGGAGGTGCGGAAGTTACGGACAGTGATTTGCTGCATACGGAGGGTTGTGGGGTGGTAGATAAGGACAAGGGGAAAATTATCCCTGTTGTGGCAATGGAAAGATACAGTGAGGGCAGATGTGTGGGAAATGGAGAAGATGTGGGTGAGGGGAGCATCATTAACCTGTTTTTAGAGAAGAGCAGTGGGGAAAGAGGGTGAGAATTGAGGTGGGGATGGTGTGGAGACTTTATCCTTGTGTGGAGATGACCTTTCTGGCATCAGTTCTGCATGGACAGGCTGTAATGTTAACACTTTGCCAGCGTGTTCTGGAGTTCCTGCTCCAAAGGAAGCATGTTTCCTGATGTATCAGTTCCTTTAATCAAGCAAAGTATCACAAATTTTCCATAAGGAACAAAAATTGAATCTTTGGGACATCTCATAAATTTACCTCAAAAGTTTCTTTTGGGTAAATCTGCTCCTTGCTTCCTCAAAGACCATTCTACTCTTCTAGAAATGATCTCTCCAATTGAGAGGTACCCTCATGCTTTTTGGCAGAATGGATATATATATATATATATATATATATATATATATATATATATATATATATCTCTCTCTCTCTCTCTCTCTCTCTCTCTCTCTCTCTCTCTCTCTCTCTCTCTCTCTCTCTCTCTCTCTCTCTCTCTCTCTCTCTCTCTCTCTCTCTCTCTCTCTCTCTCTCTCTCTCTCTCTCTCTCTCTCTCTCTCTCTCTCTCTCTCTCTCTCTCTCTCTCTCCCTCCCTCTCTCTCTCTCTCCCTCCCTCCCTCTCTCTCTCTCTCTCCCTCCCTCTCCCTCTCTCTCTCCCTCCCTCCCCCACCCCCCCCAGTCTCCTCTGTCTCTCACCTCCCCCTCTTGTATTCTCTCACACTCTAACACTTTCGCTCTCTCTTCCTTTCTCTTGCTTTTGCTTATGCTCTCACGCTGTCACTCTCTTGCTCTGGTTCTCTTTCTCAGAGTCTCTGTCGCTCTCTCACCATCACATGATTCAAATATATTTTCAGTGTCTCTGGAAGTTTTGATTTATCTGTTCAATGTTGTTACATTTGCAATCCTGAAGAGTATTGGCCTGAAAGGTTGAACTGTTTATTTCCCTCCATCGATGCTGCCTGACCTGCTGAGTTCCTCCAGCATTTTGTGTTTGTTACTCTGGATTTTCAGCAACTGTAGAATCTCTTGTGTTTATGTTGTTATTTTTGTAGTGCTGCCTTAATACGACTGAAGTGACGTTTCCAGGGCTTAATATTCTTTATAAAACTGTTATCTGGTGCCTTCAGTTGCTTTGAAATTGAAGGGCATGAGCAAGGAGTGATAAACATGTACTGTATCTTGATAGTTAATGCTATTAGCTCGGAACTGTCTGCACTCTGCATTTTTAAACTCCTTCCAGGTATGCACAATGAAGAAAAGCCCAACATTTATTTCCTGACACTTCACAAACTTCACAGTTGTAGATTTGTAAATTTGTCAGCTTTTAACTGTAATTGTGAATCCTTGCATGGTTAAACCTAGTTAATTTCAGTTGATGTACCTGATGTTGTTGTGGATGAACGTGTAAAATGCAATTAGATGTTCGGCATACTCAAGATAAGATTAACTTTCCACATCCTTTAGTTTGCTGCTTGACACACTCCTGCCAACCTTTCATATCCAGTTTATCTCTCGTTCTTAAGGTTGTAGTTGAGGACTGCAAAGAGTAGCTTTATTTGTCACATGTACATTGAAATATACAGTGAAATGCATCGATTTCATCAAAATCACTGAGGATTTGCTTGCAAGTGTCACCATGCTTCTGGCACCAACATAGCATGTCTGCAACTCACAAATCCTCAGACATGCTTGCATCTTTGGAATGTGGGAGGAAATGGAGAAGCTGGAAGAAACCCACACAGTCACAGGGAGAATGTACAAACCTCTTACGGACAGTGGCGGGAATCGAACCGCAGTCTTACAGCTGGTACTGTAATAGATTTGCATCAACCGCTAGGCTACTGTGCTGCACTCACTCCATCCATACGCCTGTACTCTGGGTCCAGAGTGGATGTAGCTGTGTGACCTGGATTCAATTCCCACCACTGTCTGTAAGGAGTTTGTACATCCTACCCACGACCACGTGGGTTTCCTCCCACATTCCAAAGACATACAGGCTAATTGGTTAATTGGTCACTGTAACTTGTTGGGGTAAAGGCTGGGGTTAATCAGGGGTTGCTGGGTGGCATGGCTCAAAGGGCTGGAAGGGGCTATTCCACGCCGTGTTTCCATACAGCAATCTACAGCAAGTTTCTCCCTTGATATTATTGAGAAAATTTATATCATTTGTGACGAAAGAGGGTTACAAAGAGTACACATAGATTAAGATGTTAACTGTCCTGTGCTGGCACCAATGGGATCAACAGTTGATCTGCTACCTGTCTTCAGGAGAAAGAAAGATAAGTAAGACAATGGAGCAGCATTTGGAAATGTTAATGAAGAGACGGGAGAGTTTAACGGAAGGAGACACCGATCTGAGAGCTGTCAAGATCGGCTCCCTTTTTGAACCCTGAACTGTTTGAAGTGTGATGGACAGGCGATACCTCAGCAGGGGGATAAAAAGGGACAGGTTCGCTAAGGCAGTACACACACGACACCACGAGGTAACGAGGCCCTGGAAGCGGTGTGCCTCCCACAAGTCGGGAGTTTTTGGAGGGCTGGTCACGGGACCAAGCCATAGACGCACAGGGTGGAAAGGTACGATCGGCGGGAACCTGGTGTGTGTCCGCCCTTGCCTGGGTGCCAGGTTAGGTTCACTGCAGAGGAACGATCGTATCTGAAACAGAGGGGTCACAGTCGGTGACCTCGGAAGACATTACAAAGGGCTTGCCCGAAAGCTGACTGTGAGGAATATCGAAGGTCTGTTTGGAATCTGATTTGAATATTCATTTTCTTTCTCTCTCTCTCTCTCTCTCTCTCTCTCTCTCTCTCTCTCTCTCTCTCTCTCTCTCTCTCTCTCTGTCTCTCTCTCTGTCTCTCTCTCTGTCTCTCTGTCTCTGTCTCTCTCTCCTCCCCCTCTCTCCCCTCCCCCCTCCCCCCCACACACACAGCAGTGATTACTCTGAACTGAACTCAATTGAACTGACCTTTGCGTCACTGTGAAACTGGTCATTTACCCCTAGACGACGATAGAGCTTGATTGATCCTATTATCCTAGATCTGTGTACATGTGTGTTTATTCATTGCTAACCTGTTGCATTTATATCCGTACTATTAGAGTACTGTGTTGCTTATTTCTTTAATAAAACTTTCTTAGTTCCAGTAATCCAGACTCCAACTGAGTGATCCATTTCTGCTGGTTTGGCAGCCCAGTTACGGGGTACGTAACACATTCAATTAAACTTGGCTCAAACTACAGAGGGGAGAAAATGTGATTTCTTCTCACCTTGGGATCAACAATTTGAGGCCAAAGTCTCATTAATTTCCAAGATAGAGTGAATCCAAGTTCTGAGTTTGGATTGTTGCAGAGATCTCTATTTATTTATTGATATTTATTAATTGGGATACAGTGCGGAATAGGCCCAGCAAACCCCCAATCTAATCCTAACCTAATCACAGGACAATTTACAATGACCAATTAACCTACCAACTGGTACGTCTTTGGACTGTGGGAGGAAACTGGAGCACCTGGAGGAAACCCAAGCATCACAGGGAGAACGTACAAACTCCTTAAAGGCAGAGATGGGAATTGAACCCGGATCATTGGTATGGTAAAGTGCTGTGCGAACTACCGCGCTACCAAGAGTGCAAAAATGCAACTTAGAACAATACCTTGGTGATACTACAGTGATGCGGCCAATTTTTAATATTTATTTGTGACCTGTTACATTTATTAACACGTGTTTATGAGCAGGAATAGCCAGTATAGCTTCAGATGGGGAAGGTTTTGCAACTGATAATAGAGCACCTAATGAGTTTTGTTGATACAATATGCTCATTACTCTGTTATTTTCGTAACCCCAGTACATTTGTTTCCTGTCTTGATCTGTAAGTCATTGATGTGCAGCTTTTTTTTCATTTATATCTTGTTATTTTTCTATTTAGATTATTCCTCGATTCTACTTTTTATTATCAGTTTCTCTTTCCATTTTTTTGCTGAATCCTGAAATTTTCTAATTAGTTGGCTCTATTGCTTTCGTTGGCAAGAATATAAACCTTTTCCTTTGATCTAGTACTTTGTTATCTTAACTCTTACTATTGGCCATGCTTGAATCTTTCTTTTGGAATTCTTTGATTTAAAGAGATAAATAAAACTAATAATTAGACAATAAGACATAGGAACAGAATTGAGCTATTTGATCCATTGTGTCTGCTCTGCCATTCCATCATGGCTGATTTATTATTCCTCTCAATTCCATTCTCCTCTTTCTCCCCATAATCGATGACATCTTTACTAATTGAGAACCTATCAAATTCTACTTTAAATATACCTAAGGACTTTTTGTCCACAGTCGTCTGTGGCAATGAATTCCACAGATTTACAACCCTCTGCCTAAAGAAATTCGTCCTTATCTCTGTTCTAAAGAGACATCCTTCTATCCTGAAGCTGTACCCTCTGGTCCCAGACTCTCCCACAATAGGAAATATCCTCTCCAGAGCCGTACACACAAAATGCTGGAGGAACTTGCAAGTCAAGTAGCATCCATGGAAATGAACAAACAGCTGACACTTCAGGCCGAGACACTTCTTCAAGAGGGAAAGGAAGCAGGGAAGATGCCAGAATAAAAGGGTGGGAGGGAGGGGAAGGAGGACCAGCTAGAAGGTGATAAATGAAGCCAGGTGGTTGGGAAAGGTTTGTGGTAGTCTGGGTGAGTACATGGTCAAAGAGTCAGAGGTCAGCAGAGATCACAGAGGGGGAGTAGTGAGAGAGGGTCTCACTTAACTCCCATTGAAGAGAAGATTTGCATCCACTCTATCTAGGCCTTTCATATTCGATAGATTTAATTCTTTGAACATTAGCTGTTGTTTGTTTATAGTCTTGCCCTTTAATATAATTTTCCATTCTACCTCATCCAGTTTGTTATTCTGTGTAATGACTTGCTTTGTTCAGATGTAATATCCTATTTTCAGACTGAACTAAATTATAGTATGATTTCTATTATGTTATGATTGCCCACCCCAGATCAAGCAATCAGAAAATCAATTAATTGTTTCTCGCTGCACAATAGAATTACAGGGAAAGGTTGAATAGTTTTGGACTTTATTCCCTGGAGCACGGGAGAATGAGGAGAGATTTGATAGAGGTATGCAAAATTGAGTGGTATAGATTGGGTAAGTGCAAGAAAGCTTTTCCCGTTGATGTTGGGTGGGACTACAATACAGGTTATGGGTGAAAGGTGAGAAGTTTAAGGGGAACATGAGGGGGAATTTCTTCACTCAGAGGGTTGTGAGAGTGTGGAACAAGCTGTCAGTGCAAGTGTTTAGTGTTTAAGAGAAGTTTGGATAGCTACATGGATGGTAGGGGTATGGAGGGCTATAGTCTGTGTGGAGGACAATGGAAATAAATGGAATAACAGTTCAGCATAGACTAGATGCAGCAAAAGGCCTGTTTCTGTGCTGTATGGCTCTATCACTCTAGAAGATGTTGTATTGGTTCTGAGAAGTAAGATACCTCGTTCCTTCACAAGAGGGTTATCCAAAGAAATTCACATTGAAGGTAAATTAGGGCAGCACAGTAAAAGAAGTGGACTTAAAGAGGTAGCGGATTCAAGGACATGAGGAAGTAGGAGCAAGCATAGGTCACCAGGCCTTCCAAGCCTGCAATATCACTCAGTATGATCTATGCTGGCCTCAATCCTCTTCTGTACCAGTTCCCACTGTTCCTTGATCTTTCAAATATTTATCTATTTCCACCTGAAATAATCCAATGCTCCTCCTTTAAGGGGCAGAGAACTCCAGAGATGTCACCACTCTCTGAGAAAAGAAAATCCTACGTACCTCAGTTTTAAATGAAGACTCCAATATTTTCCAGTTTTATTCCCTTGTTCATGCCTCTCCTTACTTCACTACTACAACCTGAAGTGATCCCCTACTATTAAAAAGCCCTCCAACATCCTGGTATGGAAACACCAATGTCCAGGAATGGAAAAGACCATAGAAAGTGGTGGATACAGCCCAGGCACAACAGGCAAAGCCCTCACCACCACTGAGCACACGTACATGGAGCGCTGCCACAAAAAAATAGAGGCATCCATCATCAAGGACCCTCACCATCCAAGGCATGCTCTCTTCTTGCTACTACCACTGGGGCAGAGTTATAGGAGCCTTAGGTCCCACACCACCAGGTTCAGGAACAGTTATTCCCCCTTAAACACCAGGCTCCTGAACCTGTGTGGATAACAAATCAAAATTTAACCTTCCAAGCAGCTATAGCATATTTATTTATTTATTTATTTATTTTATTAAGTGATACAGCCAGGGAAGGAGCTGTGAGCAGAACATAGAACAGTACAACACAGTATAGGCCTTTTGGTGCACAATGTTGTACCAACCCTTGAACCTACTCCAAGCAGGCTAAAGTAGTGAGTTTCTGGGTGGATCTTAAATGAGAATGCGGAAGTAGAGAAGGGGCAAGGTTTGGAGTCATCCTGTCTCAACAGCATGGAAACAGCCCCTTTGGCCCAAGTGGTTCATGCTGACCCAGATGCCCATCCAAGCTAGTCCCATTTACCAGTGTTTGGCCCATAAACTTCTGAACCTTTTTCATCCATGTACCTGTCCAATTGTCTTATAAAAGTTGTTATTTGAGAGTTCTGGTGGGAGAAGTGAAGAGTGAGAGGTGTGATGAGTTAGTGAAAGGAACGGAGTGGTTTGTCTGGAATCTTAGTTCTGGAGATAGGTAATATGAGGCCATTGAAAGTGTTGGGACGATGAACATTGCAGAGGTTAAGCTCCAAGGAGTTGTGCTTAAGTGTATGGAAAAGTGACTGCAATGGGATGGGAGATGAATTGAGCATTCTACTGTTGACTTGGTGAGAAATATAGAAGACAAGGGGCAAACTGGGGGTGAGCAGCTTGGAGGGACTATACATATATCATTGAACAGTACAACGTAGTAAAAGCCCTTCGGCCCAGAATGCTGTGCCAACCTTTTAACCTACTCCAATGAAACACCAAGATCAACCTAACGCTTTTCTTTCACAAAGTGCTTAATTTTTCTTTCATCCACGCGCCTTAAGTGTCTTTAATGTATCGACTATTACCAGCACCCCTGGTAGTGTGTTTCACACCCACCACTGTGTAAAAAAAACACCTCTGACATCCCCCCTATACTACCCTCCAGCAGCCTTAGAATTCTGCCCTCTTGTATTCGCCATTGCCGACCTTGGAATAAAAAGCATTTCACTGTATGCTTCAATTTACACGTAGTAAGTAAATCAGAATCTGAAGTTTGTCTAGCCAGTTGTAGTTCCAGATTCTAATATCTGCAGTCTTTTGTGCTTTCATGTTACCCATATTGCTCCTTTAAAGGCAATGTGAGTAATGTGAAAGCACAAATTTTGACGACATATGCTGGTGCTATTAAACCTGATTCTCATTTTATGCACACAACTGATGTCTGGTTCTGGAGGGCTTTCCATGGCAGCATAATAAAAAAAATAGACCTGAAGCAGCCTGTAGTAACCCAGCAATCCTCTCAGTGGCAGTATGGAGTCAACACTGACATGTTTAATGAACAGCAGCTAATTGTCCTTGGCCTCCTCTTGTGCCAAGATGAGGCCACCCTCCAGGTGGAGGAGCAACACGTTATAATCCATCTGGGTAGCCTCCAACCTGATGGCATGAATACCAATTTTTCCATCTGGTAATTTTTTCCCATCCCCCTCCCATCTTCTTTTATTTCCCACTTGGTCTCTCACCTCTTCTCACCTGCCTATCACTTCCCCCTGATGCCCCTCCTCCCTCCCTTTCTCCTATGGTCCGCTCTCCTCTCCTGTTAGATTCCTTCTTCTCCAGCCCTTTACCTTTCCTACCCATCTGACTTCAACTATCACCTTCCTGCTATCCTCCTTCCCCTCCCTCCACCTTTTAATTCTGGCATCTTTCCCCTTCCTTTTCACTCCTGAAGAAGGGTCTCAGCCCGAAACATCGACTGTTTATTCACTTCCATAGATGCTGCCTGATCTGAGTTCCTCCAGCATCTTATGTGTGCCACTGACTGCATCGACCATTTTGTCCGCAGTTTACAGAGCTGCTGCACTTATGGTCTGCCAGCTGGTAATATGCAGGTTTTCTCAAACTGGATTTTACAGAACCTTGTGGAGAGTGAGGGACATGTTCCAACAGCTGTTGCTTTGCTGGCCCCTGCAAGGCGCACTGTGGGTGCGATGTTTTACTTTGATTCAGAAATACAGTTTGAAAATGGACCGTTGTCATTTGTAATGTTTTAGTAATTTCACAAATTAGCACAATTCATCCTCAGTAATATGATAGATTGGTGTAGGTAGAGTATTAAAATCCAATAGTCTAAACCCTAGCTCTAGAAGTTAGCAATAATTACAGAACAACTCAATAATTATTGAGCTCCAAACTCCAGAGCACCAACGTCAGCAAGACGAAGGAATTGGTTGTTGACTTCAGAAGGAGTAGCGGACCGCACGACCCAATTTACATCAGTGGTGCGCAAGTGGAACAGGTCAAAAGCTTTAAGTTCCTTGGGGTCAATATCAAAAATGACCTGACTTGGTCCAACCAAGCAGAGTCCACTGCCAAGAAGGCCCACCAGCGCCTTTACTTCCTGAGAAAACTGAAGAAATTTGGCCTGTCCCCTAAAACCCTCACTAATTTTTATAGATGCACCGTAGAAAGCATTCTTCTAGGGTGCATCACAACCTGGTATGGAAGTTGTCCTGTCCAAGACCGGAAGAAGCTGCAGAAGATCGTGAACACGGCGCAGCACATCACACAAACCAATCTTCCGTCGTTGGACTCACTTTACACCGCATGCTGTCGGAGCAGTGCTGCCAGGATAATCAAGGACACGACCCACCCAGCCAACACACTTTTCGTCCCTCTTCCCTCCGGGAGAAGGCTCAGGAGCTTGAAGACTCGTATGGCCAGATTTGGGAACAGTTTCTTTCCAACTGTGTTAAGACTGCTGAACGGATCCTGACCCAGATCTGGGCCGTACCCTCCAAATATCCGGACCTGCCTCTCGGTTTTTTTTGCACTACCTTACCTCCCATTTTTCTATTTTGTATTTATGATTTAGAATTTAAACTTTTAATATTTACTATCAATTTGTAATCCAGGGAGCGGGAAGCACAGAATCAAATATCACTGTGATGATTGTTGTTCTAGTATCAATTATTTGGCGACAATAAAGTAAAAAGTATAAAGCTGTAACAACATCGCGCTAACCACTACACCACCATGGCATGCACATCGAAATGTTGCTAGAATTATTATAATAAAAAATGCAGTGGATTAAATATGTAAAGCAGCAGCAATAGAAGATGAAAAGACCAGTGGATCTGTATGTCCTCCCTGTGGAATGTGTGTGTTTTCCCCAGGCACTCTGCTTTCCTCCCACAGTCCAGAGATGCAGGTTAAGTTGTCATTGTAAATTATCTCATGACTAGATTGGGTTTAATTCGGGTTGTGGGATTGCTTAATGCTTAAAAGGCCTACTCCACGCTGTATCACTAAAATATTTTTTTCAAAAAGCTGTAACAGCTTCAATAGTCTTCAATAATCATGCACTTCACACTTTATGTCAACCTGTCAGTCTTCAGGCTATGTCACTCAGAGACCTGTGCTAATCTTATTTTGTGACTGTATGTGCTAGATTGTAACTGAATTGTGATTTGCACCTTGGCCCCAGGAGAACAATGTTTTGTTTAGATGTATACATGTGTATGGTTGAATGACAATAAACTTGACATTGAAAATGCTGGAGGAACTCAGCAGATCAGGCAACATCTAGGAGAGGATTAAAGAATTGATGATTCGGGCGAATACCCTTCATCAGGATTATATAAGTTTAGAGAAGATGATAGATAGCATGACTCCTTACAGTCAGTGACAGGAATTGAACCCTAATAACTGGTGCTGTAAGATGTTCCACTAACTGCTAACTGCTAAGCTGCCATGCCATCCAGATGCATGAAATGGAGGAGTAAGTGTCATTGCAGGCAGAAGGGATTAGTTTTCTTTGACATAATGTGCAGCAGTGACATTGTGGGCCTGTACTATTCCATGTATGTTCAATCATCTTAGAACATGGAATAGTGCAGTGCAGTACAGACCATTCAGCCCACAATGTTGTGCTGACCCTTAAACCCTGCCTCCCATATAACCCCCACCTTAAATTCCTCCATATACCTGTCTAGTAGTCTCTTAAATTTCACTAGTGTATCTGCCTCCACCACTGACTCAGGCAGTGCATTCCACGTACCAACCACTCTCTGAGTAAAAAACCTTCCTCTAATATCCCCCTTCAACTTCCCACCCCTTACCTTAAAGCCATGTCCTCTTGTATTGAGCAGTGGTGTCCTGGGGAAGAGGCGCTGGCTATCCACTCTATCTATTCCTCTTAATATCTTGTACACCTCTATCATGTCTCCTCTCATCCTCCTCCTCTCCAAAGAGTAAAGCCCTAGCTCCCTTAATCTCTGATCATAATGCATACTCTCTAAACCAGGCAGCATCCTGGTAAATCTCCTCTGTACCCTTTCCAATGCTTCCACATCCTCCCTACAGTGAGGTGACCAGAACTGGACACAATACTCCAAGTGTGGCCTAACCAGAGTTTTATAGAGCTGCATCATTACATCGCGACTCTTAAACTCTATCCCTCGACTTATGAAAGCTAACACCCCATAAGCTTTCTTAACTACCCTGTCCACCTGTGAGGCAACTTTCAGGGATCTGTGGACATGTACCCTGAGATCCCTCTGCTCCTCCACACTACCAAGTACCCTGCCATTTACTTTGTACTCTGCCTTGGAGTTTGTCCTTCCAAAGTGTTCCACCTCACACTTCTCCGGGTTGAACTCCATCTGCCACTTCTCAGCCCACTTCTGCATCCTATCAATGTCTTTCTGCAGTCTTCGACAATCCTCTACACTATCCACAACACCACCAACCTTTGTGTTGTCTGCAAACTTGCCAACCCACCCTTCTACCCACACATCCAGGTCGCTAATAAAAATCATGAAAAGTAGAGGTCCCAGAACAGGTCCTTGGGAGACACCACTAGTCACAATCCTCCAATCTGAATGTACTCCTTCCACCACGACCCTCTGCTTTCTGCAGGCAAGCCAATTCTGAATCCACCTGGCTAAACTTCCCTGGATCCCATGCCTTTTGACTTTCTGAATAAGCCTATTGTGTGGAACCTTGTCAAATGCCTTTCTAAAATCCATGTAGTTCACATCCACTGCACTGCCCTCATGTATATGCCTGGTCACCTCCTCAAAGAACTCTATCAGGCTTGTTAGACACGATCTGCCCTTCACAAAGCCATGCTGACTGTCCCTGATCAGACCATGATTCGCTAAATGCCCATAGATCCTATCTCTAAGAATCTTTTCGAACAGCTTGTGAAGGTCCTTACTGTGTTCAAGATGCTGTGCAAATGGAAGTTGTTGTCATTGTTACTGGGCCAAATCCAGGACCTCCTTGCCCAGTAGGTGCCCAGTTGGACCACCCCCACCTCGTGCCCTGAAGTGGTTCACAGGGGTTTCATAGCAACAGCAAGATGAACGTAAATCTTAGACCATAAGACATAGGAGCAGGATTAAATATTCAGCTCATCAAGTCTGCTTTGCTATTCCATCTTGGCTGATTTATTATCCCTCTCTACCCTATTCTCCTGCCTTCTCCGCATAACCTTTGACACTCTTAGTAATCAAGAACTTGTCAACTACAACTTTAAATATAGCCAATGACTTGGCCTGCACAGTTGTCTGTGGCAATGAATTCCACTGATTCACTACTCTCTGGTTAAAGAAATTCATCCTCATCTCGGTTCGAAAGGGATGTCCTTCTATTCCAAGGCTCCAGACTGGACTGAACTCTCACCCTCCCAACTATCTCTGGTTTTTGTGACATCACTTCCCAGGAACTGCAGGAGTGTTGCGTGTGTTGTGGTATGTCTTTCACAGAGCTGGTTGCAGAGGTCAGGTTTCTGAAGAATTTACAATGGGCAGCGGCACATGTAGTAGAGATGATGCCCCCCTGGTTTATTCTGACATCATGCTGCCTGTGTGGAGTTTGCAGCTTGTGACTGCGTGGGTTTTCCCTGGGTGCTCTGGTCTGACTTAAGGGTAGGTAGGTTAATTTGCACCTTTACTTGTCTCTAGTGTGTAGGTGAGGGATAGAATCTAGTGTGAGAATATTCAAATTCCAGTTCTACTTTATTATCATCTGACTGTTTATACTGTATATATACTTTATACTTCATACTTTTATACTTTATTGTCGCCAAACAATTGATACTAGAATGTACAATCGTCACAGTGATATTTGATTCTGAGCCTCCCGCTCCCTGGAATACAAATATTAAAAATAGTAAATATTAAAAATTGAAATTATAAATCATAAATAGAAAATAGAAAAATGAGAAGTAAGGTAATGCAAAAAAACGGAGAGGCAGGTCCGGATATTTGGAGGGAACGGCCCAAATCCGGGTCAGGATCGGTTCAGAGGTCTTATCACAGTTGGAAAGAAACTGTTCCCATATCTGGCCATACAAGCCTTCAAGCTCCTGAGCCTTCTCCCGGAGGGAAGAGGGACAAAAAGTGTGTTGGCTGGGTGGGTCGTGTCCTTGATTATCCTGGCAGCACTGCTCTGACAGCATGCAGTGTAAAGTGAATCCAAGGACGGAAGATTGGTTTGTGTGATGTGCTGTGCTGTGCTGTGTTCACGATCTTCTGCAGCTTCATTTGGTCTTGGACAGGACAACTTCCATACCAGGTTGTGATGCACCCCAGAAGAATGCTTTCTACGATGCATCTATAAAAATTAGTGAAGGTTTTAGGGGACAGGCCAAATTTCTTCAGTTTTCTCAGGAAGTAAAGGCACTGGTGGGCCTTGGCAGTGAACTATGCTTGGTTGGACCAAGTCAGGTCATTTGTGATATTGACCCCGAGGAACTTAAAGCTTTTGACCTGTTCCACTTGCGCACCACTGATGTAAATTGGATCGTGCGGTCCACTACTCCTTCTGAGGTCAACAACCAATTCCTTCGTCTTGCTGACGTTGAGGGATAGGTTATTGTCTTCGCACCATGTCACCAGGTTCTTAATTTCCTCTCTGTACTCAAACTCATCATTACCCGAGATACAGCCTACAATTGTTGTGTCATCTGCAAACTTATATATTAAATTTGATGGAAACTTGGCTACACAGTCATGGGTGTACAGTGAGTACAGCAGGGGGCTGAGTACACAGCCTTGTGGGGCACCGGTGCTCAGAGTGATTGTAGAGGAGAGCTTGTCCCCTATTTTTACAGCCTGGGTCCTGTCTGTGAGGAAGCTGAAGATCCAGCTGCAGATCTGAGTGCTAAGGCCCAGGTTTTGGAGTTTAGGAATCAGTTTATTTGGAATGATGGTGTTAAAGACAGAGCTGTAGTCAATGAAAAGGAGCCTTACGTATGCGTCTTTATTGTCCAGGTATTCTAAGGAGGAATGTAGGGCCAGAGAGATGGCATCTACCATAATGAAGCAATGTTCCCCTGGATCACGGTGCACCCACAAAACATATATCACACATAGCACAACACAACATATTACCAGAAATAAATTAATTAAAATATAATTGAAAGTGCATGTGGTGTGCAGCACAGGTAAACAGTAAACCATAAACAATAGAGTCAGCAGCTTGTTGTCCCAGTGACGAGACCTTGGTGGTGGCAGAGAATTCATTAGTCTCACAGCTTGAGGAAAGTAGCTGCTACCCAATCTGACAGTCCTAGTCCTGATGCATCTGTACTTCCTTCCTGATAGTAGTGGGTCAAGGAAGTTGTGGGATGGGTGGTAGGGATGCTCCCAGTAAATGTCATAAATGGGTGGGAGGGAGACCCCAGTGATCATCTCAATGGTTTTTACTATCCTGTGTAGGGTTTTGAAGTACCAATACCTTGCGGCTTCTGTGCCACATACTGAGGCAGCCAGATAGGGCACTCCGGATAGTGCTTCTGTAGAAAGTTGTTGAAATGAGAGCGGGAAACTTTGTACACCTGTCTCTTTAGAAAGTGTAGACGCTGCTGTGCCTTCTTGACTAATTGGGAGGAGTTGTGGGCCCAGGTTAGATCTTCCGTTATGTGCGCACCAAGGAGCTTTGTGCTCTTCACTGTCTCCGTGGCAGAGACATTGATGTGGAATGGAGAATGGTTGACCTGTGCTTTCATGAAGTGCACAATCATCTCTTTTATCTAATCCATATTGAGACTCAATGTGAGGAGAATAAAAAATAAGATTAGTGTTTCATTAATGCAGTGGATGTTTGATGGACTCAGAGAGGTGAAGGATCTTTTCTCGTGCTGTATTTCCCAACAATATTAGAATGCACTGCACTGAAACATGGGAGACCTGCCAACATTGCCCTGTGATTGGGACCGTTGACCATTGTGCTCACAAAAACAGCCTTTCTGTGACTCCAAAAACTGCTTTAATACAATGAAAGGTAGCAAGGCATTCTTTACAACTCATGTTCGCAGTATTTTTTTTATTTGCGCAATTTATATTCTTTTGCACATTGCTTGTTAGTTCTATAGATCTTTAAAAATTCTATTGTATTTCTTTGCTTTCTGTTAATATCTATAAGAAAATGAATCTCTAGAAAATATATATGATAACATATATGTACTTTGATATAAATTTTACTTTTATTATACATTTATTATTTTTATTTCCCTTTTTGCGTTTCTAGTTTGTCTTTTTTAAATTTATTGTTTATGTACAGTTTTTCATTAATTCTGTTGTACTTCTCTGTTCTACTGTAAATGCCTGGAAGAAAATGAATCTCAGGCCAGTATATGGTGATACATACTGTACGTACTTTGATAATAAGTTTACTTTGAACTTTGAATTTACTTTGACTCTTACCTTTAAGTTGTATGCTTTTTCGAATGCTTGGATTATGAGCAATGATTTAATAAATCAGATGGGTGATGAACTCTAACAGATAGTTACACTTCATCTAACAGATGTTGAAACATTTTTTTAAGATGTGATATGCTACTCTTTTTCAAATGCCCATCTGTTTGTACAAACACTGCAGATTACTCTATAAACCTTTCCAGAAGACATGCTTAATTTCTGTAGTCAAGAGAAGGGGAGGCAGTGGGAGGAACGACTTGGCAATTACTAATCGTTGCTGTGGAACATTGTAGCCACTGTCAGTATGGATCACTCTCAAAGATACTCTTATTCAGCATAATACATTTTTTTGAGTCTTCAGAATCATGAGAATCTCTCATGATGAGAGGGACAAGTCCCACTATTAGACCATAAGATATAGGAGCAGAATTAGACCATTTGGCCCATCAAGTCCCACTATTAGACCATAAGATATAGGAGCAGAATTAGACCATTAGACCATTTGGCCCATCAAGTCTGCTCCACCATTTTGTTGTGGCATTTCATTTTCTCTCATCCCAACCTCCTGTTTTCTCCCCATATCTCTTCATGCTCTGAATAATCAAGAACCTATGAACCTCTGCCTAAAATAGACCCAATGACTCTGCCTCCACAGCCAACTGTGGCAAAGAATTCCACAGATTCATCCCTCTTGGGTTAAAGAAATTCCTCCTCACTTCCATTCTAAATGGACACCCCTCTATTTTAAGGCTGTGTCCCTTGGTCTTAAGACTCCCCCACCATAGGAATCATCTTCTCCACATCCACTCTGAGGCCTTTCAACATTCAGTAGGTTTCAATGAGGTACCCCCCCCCTACTATTCTTCTGGGTAGCACATTAAAAAATAGGAACATCCCCTCACAAAATTCCTGCTTACCTTTCAAAATACTCTTGCAAATTGATAAAGGAATTTAAAAAAAAGTTTCTGGTTTCAGTAGATAAGTCACAGCAAATATGCTCAACAGCAACAGAGAAGGGAAAATTTACGCACACAAAATGCTGGAGGAACTCAGCTGGTCAAGCAGCATCTATGGAGAAGAATGAAGAGTCGACATTTCAGACTGAGACCCTTAATCAGGACTTTCTGTGTTTATTCCTCTCCATAGATGCTGCCTGACCTGCTGAGTTCCTCCAGCATTTTGTGTGCGTAAATTTTCCCTTCTCTGTTGCTGTTGAGCATATTTGCTGTGACTTATCTACTGAAACCAGAAATTTTTTTTAAATTCCTTTATCAATTTGCAAGAGTATTTTGAAAGGTAAGCAGGAATTTTGTGAGGGGATGTTCCTATTTTTTAATGTGCTACCCAGAAGAATAGTAGGGGGGGGGGTACCTCATTGAAACCTACTGAATGTTGAAAGGCCTCAGAGTGGATGTGGAGAAGATGATTCCTATGGTGGGGGAGTCTTAAGACCAAGGGACACAGCCTTAAAATAGAGGGGTGTCCATTTAGAATGGAAGTGAGGAGGAATTTCTTTAACCCAAGAGGGATGAATCTGTGGAATTCTTTGCCACAGTTGGCTGTGGAGGCAGAGTCATTGGGTCTATTTTAGGCAGAGGTTCATAGGTTCTTGATTATTCAGAGCATGAAGAGATATGGGGAGAAAACAGGAGGTTGGGATGAGAGAAAATGAAATGCCACAACGAAATGGTGGAGCAGACTTGATGGGCCAAATGGTCTAATGGTCTAATTCTGCTCCTATATCTTATGGTCTAATAGTGGGACTTGTCAGATTGTGAACAGTCTCAGCTGAATAATGCGAGCAGTTATGAGCAAACAACTGATCAGAAAAGTAGACGTTAAAATAAAACAGAAAGTACTGCAAATACTTCCCAGGTCAAGCAGCATCTGATGGAGGGAGGAGGAAGATAGAATTTAATGTATCAGGAAGGACACCAACCTGAAATGTTTCTTCTCTATTATATGTGTTGCCTTACTTGCTAAATATCAAAGTCAAGTTTATTGTCGTATACACAGGTGAATTGAAAAGCTTGTTTGCAGAAGCATCAGAGCCCATAGCATCATGTAACACTGGACAACAAAGATTTTGCTTCCTGAATACTTTTGGGTGTACCTTATGGATTTTGGGCTGCTGATCATGAAAATCACCACGAAATTTCCCTATCGTGCACCTTTTTTTGAGCTTGTCTATACTTGTTAATTCAATTAGTAATTCAAGTCAGAATAACTGATGCCAAGACTATGGAAGGCATTTTTGTTGGTCCACAAACCAAACAGGTCATCAATGACAGGGAATTCAATGAACTTCTAGTGGGACTGGAGAACGTAACATGGAAGGCATTTAAGGATGTTGTTGAAAACTTTCTTGGCAACTACAGAGCACCAAAGTATGTGCTTGAAGCATACAAAACCATGAAGTCCAACATCTCACTAAAGATTAATTTTCTGCATTCCCATTTAGACTTCTTCCCTGCAAATCTTGGCACTGTCAGTGACAAGCGTGGTGAAAGGTTTCACCACAACATTGCAGTCGTGGAGAAATGATATCAGGACAACTGAAATCCATCAATGATGGCTGATTATTGTTGGACGCTTAAGTGAGAAGCCTCAGACACTGAGTTCAAATGAAAATCATCAGCAAAACATTTTTAGCTTCGTTGAACTATTGCAAAGTGTCAGCACCATTATGCAATTAAAGGCTTATGTTCAATAAGAGTTAATTTCTTGTTTCTCCAAATGCCAACGTGGTAGAAGCAGTCTGAAATTATATTTGTGTTTAGTTTAAAGCCATCTATCATAACCACAGAAAATACCTGAGGAAGCAGCACTTTAGAAAAAGAATTGTTGTCCAGTATAATCAGTATTAAAGATTCAAGTTTATCATGTGTACATCGAAACGAGCAGTGAAATGTATTGTTTTCTTCACAAGAAAAAAAAACATAAATTAAGGATAAATTATGCACAACTTTTACAAAAAGAATTTTTACAAAATAGAACAAAAAAGACCATTTTAATACAAAGTGATCAATAGGGTAATAGTTTTGCTGAAGTGTCGTGATCAGGGTTTTGCTGTTCGGTTCAGAAAAAATGATTGGAAGGAATTAGCTGTTCTTGAACCAGGTGGTGTGGGACTTCAGGCTTCTGTACCTCCTGGCCATTCATAGCTGTGAGAGGAGGGCGTGGCCTGGATGGTGGGGATCCTTGAGGATGGCTGTTGCTTTCTTAAGGCAGCACTTCCTGTAGATACTACCATTGCCGGGAATGGATGTGCCGGTGATGTATTGGGCAGAGCTTACTGCTCTCTACAGCATCTTAAATTCAACATGTCTGTTTGATTTAAGTACGACTAGTTTGACCAAAAGAACGTACATAAAGACCTCACCTGCAGCAATCAGAATTGGCAAGTACATAATTTATTGAACAGAGATAAACAGGAAAAAATAATTTCAGAGTTGTATTAGCAATCACACAGGGTGCAAAAGATTATCACCATAGGGAGCTTCATTTCCTCATATTAAGATTTTTAAACTCATGGTTCTTATAAATTTATGTGCAAAATGTTGCTTGCGAAGGCTGCTTAATAATGCGGAGAGCATGTGCAGAGTGCAGTTTATTGTTGGGAAATTTTGGATGCTGGATCATTATAGCAGGAAGATGTTTGCTTGCTCCAGGATAGCAATATGTCTGTTGCTCACATAATAATGCAGTATAAATGATACAGATACTAGCAAATGCCCCAGTCTAATCCAACTAATCTCAAGAAATCTTCCTGTACTTAATTCTATTGGCAATATTGGCACGGCTATTGCATGTTGAACAAAAAAAAAATGTTTAATCAAAGTTTGCAGGGGTGTTAGTGTGTCGAATTTCTCCCCACACAGAATATGATCAGATCTGTTGTTGCGCAAGGCTATGTTCATCGTCTGCAGTAGCAGAGAACGCACAGTTAGAATGTGATAGCCTGCTGAGAGATGAAATTAGGCCCAACCACTCAGAACAGATGGCAGTAGCTGTTTATTCAGCTGAAATTTTTTGGGAACTTTGCAAGTAATGACTTAACCATTTCAATATCGGTTAGCATTTAGGTGTCCTGAAATGTATCAATGTTATTTTGAGACGGCAGAGCACTAATTAAAAATACTCAATCTGTAAATCGTATTTGAATCCTTTCTCTAAGAATTTGATTTATAGAAATCATTCCAAGACCTCTGAGAAACATGTTGCCTTCTCCTGAGTGCTGCTTTCTGTTTCCACTTGAAATGGATTTTATCAAGTGCTCCAGGCTATATTGCATTTTTATGCAGTTCAGTTTGCACCCTCTCTGTTGAATTTTTTTACAAGAAGTAATTCGTTAGTGTTGGATTAGATTGTATAATTGTTATTCTTGCAGTTTAATTTTCTTGTGCTTGCTTGTACTTCGTAAATTTTACCTATGTGAATGTGATTGTACAGTATGTTTTTTGAGGTTGCAGTTGTCTTTGTAACTTTATGGAAACTGAGTGTCAGTGGCGCATATCACCTTATTTGAACAGAGGCTACCTTATTGGTGTATTTAAGCAATAGAATTTGAATGGAATGTGTACTGCCATTAGTCCTGTATAAGAGGACTAGGCCATGGGGGTTTGCTTTTTGCTTTTTCTCTCTCTCCTTTTGTCATTGTTCTTCCCTCTGAACTAGGCTTTGCTTTTGCTCTCTGCTATCTTCCTTTTCCCTTGTTGTTCTTGTAGTCCTTAAAAATGATCATAAGCAACAGGTTTCAGGTCTCATTCTTGACTTCCAAGGAACCTATAGGTTGCAAAAACATCAGGTTTGTTATCGCCATCTCAGAGGGTCAGGACATTAATGAGCATTAATGAGCAGATGCCAATAGCAGAATCTCTTTGGAGATGTGTAGAGTATATCTGGACAGGTCAGACTGCACTTGGATGATTGTGAGCGGTATTGGGCTCTTTATCGAAGTAAGGATTCATTGGAATTCGGGAGGGCCCAGAGAAGGTTCAGGAGACTGATCCTGGAAATGAAAGGGTTTACATATGAGAACATTTGATGCTTCTGGGACTGTACTTGCTGGAACTTAGAAGAATGAGGAAGGACTCCATTGAAACTTATCAAATATGGAAAGGCCTAGATAGGGTGGATTTGGAGAAGATTCTTCCTATAGTGAGGAAGTCTAGGACCCAAGAATACAGCCTCAGAATAGAACAGAGATGGAGAGGAATTTATTTAGCCAGAGGATTGCTACAGACAGCTGTAAGAGACCAAGTCATTGGGTATATTTCAAGTGGAGGTTGATAAGTTCTTGATTAGTAAAGGGTGTCAAAGGTTATACGGAGAAGGCAAGAGAATAGGACTGAGAGGGATAATAAATCAGATATGATGGAGGGGCCAAGTGGCCTAATTCTGCTCCTAAGTCTTACGGTTGCATTACAAAAGGATTAAGTAAAATTGGGACATCTTCCACACAGATATTAGGTTATTTTGACACTGTTAAATTTGAATTGAATTGACTTTATTACTTACATCCTTCATATACATGAGGAATCAAGATCTGACATGAAGCTGACATGAGAAAATAGGAGCAAGGGTAGGCAACTCAGCCCCTGAAGCCTGCCCCATCTTTCATTATGATCATGGCTCATCTCCCTAGTAGATCACATTTGTCATTAAAGAGGTGCTCATATTGATTGAAGAGGATGCTACGTGTATGTTTAACATTGAATTCCCTCATCGTGGATACCAAGAAAGGGAATTTGTAGAATGCCTACAAGATAGCTTTTTAGAGCAGCTTGTGGTTGATCCCAGGGGAGGGAAAGGTGATTCTGGATTGTGTGTCGTGTAATTAACCAGATTTGATAAGGGAGCGTAAGGCAAAAAAAACCCTTAGGAGGTAGTGATAATAATAAAATGGAATTCACCCTACAGTTTGAGACGGTTTGGTAAAGTCAGATGTATCAATATCACAGTGGATTAAACGGAATTAGAGAGGCATGAGAGAGGAGCTGGCCAAAGTTGATTGGAAGGGGACACTGGCAGGGAATTTGTCAGAATGGTGGACAAACTAAAGAAGTATTTTCCATCAGTTGTCACTGCAGAATACACTAATTGTATGTCAGAAATTGGAGAGTGTCAGAGCAGAAATAAGTGTGGTGGCTATTACTAAGGAAAAGGTGCTTGGGAAACTTTAAGCCAGAGGAGGTGTTGGAGTTGTTAAAATACATTAGGACAGATAAGTCCCCGGGGCCTGATGGAATATTCCCCAGGCTGCTCCACGAGGTGAGGGAAGAGATTGCTGAGCCTCTGGCTAGGATCTTTATGTCCTCGTTGTCCACGGGAATGGTACCGGAGGATTGGAGGGAGGCGAATGTTGTCCCCTTGTTCAAAAAAGGTAGTAGGGATAGTCTGGGTAATTATAGACCAGTGAGCCTTACGTCTGTGGTGGGAAGGCTGTTGGAAAAGATTCTTAGAGATAGGATCTTTGGGCATTTAGAGAATCATGGTCTGATCAGGGACAGTCAGCATGGCTTTGTGAAGGGCAGATCGTGTCTAACAAGCCTGATAGAGCTCTTTGAGGAGGTGACCAGGCATATAGATGAGGGTAGTGTAGTGGATGTGATCTATATGGATTTTAGTAAGGAACCTGACAAGGTTCCACACAATAGGCTTATTCAGAAAGTCAAAAGGCATGGGATCCAGGGAGGTTTAGCCAGGTGGATTCAGAATTGACTTGCCTGCAGAAGGCAGAGGGTCGTGGTGGAGGGAGTACATTCGGATTGGTGGATTGTGACTAGTGGTGTCCCACAAGGATCTGTTCTGGGACCTCTACTTTTTGTGATTTTTATTAATGACCTGGATGTGGGGGTAGAAGGGTGGGTTGGCAAGTTTGCAGATGACACAAAGGTTGGTAGTGTTGTAGATAGTGTAGAGGATTGTCAAAGATTGCAGAGAGACATTGATAGGATGCAGAAGTGGGCTGAGAAGTGGCAGATGGAGTTCAACCCGGAGAAGTGTGAGGTGGTACACTTTGGAAGGACAAACTCCAAGGCAGAGTACAAAGTAAATGGCAGAATACTTGGTAGTGTGGAGGAGCAGAGGGATCTGGGGGTACATGTCCACAGATCCCTGAAAGTTGCCTCACAGGTAGATAGGGTAATTAAGAAAGCTTATGGGGTGTTAGCTTTGATAAGTTGAGGGATAGAGTTTAAGAGTCGTGAGGTAACGATGTAGCTCTATAAAACTCTGGTTAGGCCACACTTGGAGTATTGTGTCCAGTTCTGGTCGCCTCACTATAGGGAGGATGTGGAAGCATTGGAAAGGGTACAGAGGAGATTTACCAGGATGCTGCCTGGTTTAGAGAGTATGCATTATGATCAGAGATTAAGGGAGCTAGGGCTTTACTCTTTGGAGAGAAGGAGGATGAGAGGAGACATGATAGAGGTGTACAAGATATTAAGAGGAATAGATAGAGTGGATAGCCAGCGCCTCTTCCCCAGGGCAACACTGCTCAATACAAGAGGATATGTCTTTAAGGTAAGGGATGGGAAGTTCAAGGGGGATATTAGAGGAAGTTTTTTTACTCAGAGTGTGGTTGTGCGTGGAATGCACTGCCTGAGTCAGTGGTGGAGGCAGATACACTAGTGAAGTTTAAGAGACTGCCATACAGGTATATGGAGGAATTTAAGATGGGGGGTTATCTGGGAGGCAGGGTTTGAGGGTCGGTGCAACAATGTGGGCCAAGGGGCCTGTACTGTGCTATACTATTCTATGTTCTATGTTAAACTGAAAGGTCTGAAGGTCAATAAATCACTTAGACGAGGTGGACTACAACCCAAGGTTCTAAAAGAGTAGCTGATTGTGGAGGCATTAGTAATAATCTTTCAAGAACCACTAGATTCTGAATGGTTCTGGAGGACTGTAAAATCACAGATGTCACTCCACTCTTCAAGAAGGGAGAGAGGCAGAAGAAAGGAAATTATTGTCCAGTTACCCTGACCTCAGTGGTTGGGAAAGTGTTGGAGTCCATTATTAAGGATGTGATTTCAGGGTATGTGATGGCACATGATAAAATAAGTCAAAGTCAGCATGGTTTCCTTAAGGGAAAATCTTGGCTGACCAAATCTGTTGTAATTCTTTGAAGAAATTACAGACAGTATTGACAAAGGTCAATGAGTGTTGTTTATTTGGATTTTCAGAAGGCGTTTGACAAGGTGCAGCACAAGAGGTTGCTTAACAAAAGCTTATGGTATTACAGGATAGATGATTGGATGACTGGCAGGAGGCAAAGAGTTGGAATAAAGGGGGACTGTTTTGGTTGGCTGCGAGTTGCTGGTGGTATGCTGCAGGGGTTGATATTGGGGCTGCTTTTTTCACGTTATAGGTCGATATTTTGGTAATGGTATTGCCAAGTTTGCAGACAATACAAAGGGAGGTGGATGGGCAGGTAGTGTTGAGAAAGGAGGGTATCTGCAGAAGGACTTGGACAAATTGAGAGAATGGGCAAAGAGGTGGTGATGGAATATAATGTAGGGAAGTGTATGGCCATCAACTTTGGTAGAAGGAATAAATGCCTAGACTATTTTCTAAACAGGGAAGAAATTCAAAAATCTGTGGTGCAAAGGGACTTGTGAGTCCTTGTGCAGGATTCCCTAAAGGCTAATTTGCAGGTTGTGCTTGTGGTAAGGAAGGCAAGTGCAATGCTAGCATTCATTTCAAGAGGACTAGAATATAACAGCAAGGATGTGATGCTGAGGCTTTCTAAGGCATTGGTCAGACCACACTGGGAGCAGTTTTGTCTTGTGTTCTGCCTGGGTAATTTACAGCCTGAAGGCATTGAAGTGGAATTTTCCACCTTCTGGTAAACTGCTCTCTCCTTTTTCTTTTCCTCACTCCTTTTTCTTTTCCTCACTCCTCCTGATCTACCCAGCTATTGCTCCATTTGCCCATCACTCCTCACCCCTCACCCCACCTCTACTGGATTCATCTATCAGCTCACAAACAAGAGAGAATCTGCAGATGCTGGAAACCTGAGCAACGCACACAAGATGTTGGAGGAACTCTGCAGGTCAGGCAGCATCTATGGAAAAAAGTACAGTTGATGTTTGAGGCCGAAACGCCGACTGTACTTTTTTCCATAGATGCTGCCTGGCCTGCTGAGTTCCTCCAGCAGTTTGTGTGTGCTGCACCTATCAGCTGGCAGCTCTTGCTCCACACCCCCCTTCACATTTTTATACTGACCATCCCTCTCTATCTTGCAGTCCAGGTTGAAGGGCTTTGAACCAAAGCATGGTACCTCCTGTACCTAATAAAGTGGCCACTGGGTGTACGTTAGTGCAAATTTAGTGCAAAGTGGACAAACTGGTACAGATTGGTTCAGGACAAAAATGGTTGAAGGGAAGTAGCTGTTCTTGAACCTGGTAGCGTGAGACTTCAGATTTCTGTACCTTAGTGTTTCATTACTTCATCTGCTCTTTGAAACCAACGTGAAGGGGACATTAGTTCAGCAGGAATTAAGCCCAGTGCCTGGTATATATCCCTCAATCAATATTGCTGAAGCAGGATTCTTATAAATTTGGTTTTTTTTGGGATCTTGCCATGGTTGTTAACAAAATATTTCACTGTATAGTTTGACTTACACAAGATAAATGAACTTGAATCTTGAACCTTAAATCCACTTGACTGCCACGCCTTCTTTGCTGAGGCAATACACAAGTAGCTGATTGACTGTTAGGTGGTTTGGGATAGCCTAAAAGGTGCTGCAGAGATACTCCTGTCTTGCATGAACCACATCTGGAGCTTGCATTTGTTGTTTTTTTTTATCGTGCTGAGGAGAGGTACTTGATAAGTTTTCTACAAGTCTGGAGTATGAAAGAAACTCTAGTTGACACCAGTCTACATTAACTGGTGATTGTCCTAGTTAATTGGTTTGGAAATTTAAAATGTTCCCAAGGAGTCACCTTCAGTTCAATTAGATTGACAGCTGATTAAAAGAAAGGTTTAACAGGGATATTAAAATAAAATTCGAACTGATGAGATGGGACCTCTGAGATACAAGAGGTTGTGTTTGGGGTGAAGGCTGTGGAAAGTGAAGTTGAATTTTTGTGATCTGACTTTAATATATTCAAGATCAGAACTGAAGTTCTGCACAGTTGATTTCTCTCACCTTCTGAGGGTGTTACTTACTGAATAAATATAAATCAAGAAGATGGTCTGTCACTATACTTTCTGAAATATGCAGATATTTCAGTCGAAGCAAGCAGCTGAAGAAGCGAGTGGAAGAAATTGGGTAGAAAAAGTCGTTTTTTTTTAAACACTGCTCAGGGAGAAGGGTCTGCACTGCGCGGGTGCGTGACGTAGCGCGCCAAGGTTTAAAAGCAGACCACCATATACAGCGGCCATCGTCGGAGTGGACTGAGTCAGAGTGGGACGGCTTTGGCTCAACAGGCTTCTGCGAGAACAGGCAGAGGCCAGGGTAGGTTCTGGTAAGTTTTTTTTTGTTTAGATAGTTTAGAGTAGAGAGAATGCCAGGCAGGATGTTGGAATGCTCCTCTTGCAGGATGTGGGAAGTCAGGGAGCCCTCCGGTGTTCCTGACAATGACACCTGCAAGAAGTGCATCCAGCTGCAGCTCCTAACAAACCGCGATAGGGAACTGGAGCAGGAGCTGGATGACCTGCAGATCATTCGAGAGAATGAAGAGATTATAGATAGTAGCTACAGGGAGGTAGTTACGCTAAAGGAGCAGAGCACAGGAAATTGGGTCACTGTCAGGCGAGGGAAGAGGAAAGGGCAGGCAGAGCAGGGTTCCCCTGTGGCCATTCCCCTCAACAACAAGTATACCACATTGGATACTGTTGGGGGGGATGATTTACCTGGGACAAGCTGCAGTAGCCGGATCTCTGGCACTGAGTCTGGCTCTGCAGTGCAGAAGAGAGGGGGGAAAAAGAGGAGTAGTAGTGATAGGGGACTCGATAGTTAGAGGTGCAGATAGGAGGTTCTATGGTCGTGACAGAGAATCCAGGATGGTTTGTTGCCTCCCAGGTGCCAGGGTCAAGGATGTCTCTGAACGATTGCATGACATTCTGAAGTGGGAGGGTGATCAGCCAGATGTTGTGGTGCACATCGGTACCAATGACATAGCAAGGAAGAGAGAGGAGGTCCTGGAGAATAAGTATAGAGAGCTTGGTAGGAAGTTGAAAAGCAGGACCTCGAGGGTGGTAATCTCAGGATTGCTACCTGTGCTACGTGCCAGTGAGGGTAGGAATAGGATGCTTTGGAGGATGAACAAGTAGCTGAGGAACTGGTGTAGGGGGCAAGGTTTCAGGATAATTGGGACCTCTTCTGGGGCAGGTGGGACCTGTACAAGAGAGACGGGTTACACTTGAACTACAGCGGGACCAATATCCTTTCAGGGAGGTTTGTTAGTGCTATTGGGGAGGCTTTAAACTAGATTTGCAGGGGGATGGGAACCAGAGTGCCAGAGCTGACAGTGTGGCTGGGGTGAAAATAAGTGTTGTTAAAAGTTCAAGCAAATCCGCTAATAGAAAGGTTGTGAGTGGTGGTAAAAATTTTCTGAGGTGTATATATTTCAATGCTAGGAGTATTGCGGGGAAGGCGGATGAGTTGAGGGTGTGGATTGACACGTGGAATTATGACGTTATAGCAATTAGTGAAACTTGGCTACAGGAGGGGCAGGACTGGCAGCTTAATATTCCAGGGTTCCAATGTTTCAGATGTGATCGAGGCAGAGGAATGAAAGGTGGGGGGGGGGAGTGGCATTGCTTGTTAGGGAAAATATTACAGCTGTGCTCAGGCAGGACAGATTAGAGGGCTTGTCTACTGAGTCCTTATGGGTGGAGTTGAGAAACAGGAAAGGTATGGCCACATTAGTGGGATTGTATTACAGACCACCCAATAGTCAACGAGAATTGGAAGAGCAAATCTGCAGGGAAATAGCAAGCTACTGCAGGAAACATAAAGTTGTGGTGGTAGGGGATTTTAATTTTCCATATATTGTTTGGGACTCCCATACTGTTAGGGGTCCAGATGGTTTAGAGTTTGTAAAATGTGTTCAGGAAAGTTTTCTAAATCAATATATAGAGGGACCAACTAGAGGGGATGCAATATTGGATCTTCTGTTAGGAAACGAGTTAGGACAAGTGATGGAAGTCTGTGTAGGGGAGCACTTTGGTTCCAGTGACCATAACACCATTAGTTTCAACTTGATCATGGACAAGGATAGATCTGGTCCTAGGGTTGAGGTTCTTAACTGGAAGAAGGCCAAATTTGAAGAAATGAGAAAGGATCTAAAAAGCGTGGATTAGGACAGGTTGTTCTCTGGCAAGGATGTGATCGGTAGGTGGGAAGCCTTCAAAAGAGAAATCTTGAGAGTGCAGAATTTGTATGTTCCTGTCAGGATTAAAGGCAAAGTGAATAGGAATAAGGAACCCTGGTTCTCAAGGGATATTGCAACTCTGATAAAGAAGATGGAGTTGTATGACATGTATAGGAAGCAGGGAGTAAATAAGGTGCTTGAGGAGTATAAGAAGTGCAAGAAAATACTTAAGAAAGAAATCAGGAGTGCTAAAAGAAGACATGAGGTTGCATTGGCAGTCAAAGTGAAGGATAATCCAAAGAGCTTTTACAAGTATATTAAGAGCAAAAGGATTGTAAGGGATAAAATTGGTCCTCTTGAAGATCAGAGTGGTCGCCTATGTGCGGAACCAAAGGAAATGGGGGAGATTTTAAATAGGTTTTTTGCGTCTGTATTTACTAAGGAAACTGGCATGAAGTCTATGGAATTAAGGGAAACAAGTAGTGTGATCATGGAAACTGTACAGATCAAAAAGGAGGAGGATCTTGCTGTCTTGAGGAAAATTAAAGTGGATAAATCCCCGGGACCTGACAGGGTGTTCCCTCGGACCTTGAAGGAGACTGGTGTTGAAATTGCAGGGGCCCTGGCAGAAATATTTAAAATGTCGCTGTCTGCAGGTGAGGTGCTGGAGGATTGGAGAGTGGCTCATGTTGTTCTGTTGTTTAAAAAAGGATCGAAAAGTAATCCGGGAAATTATAGGCCAGTAAGTTTAACGTTGGTAGTAGGTAAGTTATTGGAGGGAGTACTAAGAGACAGAATCTACAAGCATTTGGATAGACAGGGACTTATTAGGGAGAGTCAACATGGCTTTGTGCATGGCAGGTCATGTTTGACCAATCTATTAGAGTTTTTCAAGGAGGTTACCAGGAAAGTGGATGAAGGGAAGGCAGTGGATATTGTCTACATGGATTTCAGTAAGGCCTTTGACAAGGTCCTGCATGGGAGGTTAGTTAGGAAAATTCAGTCACTAGGTATACATGGAGAGGTGGTAAATTGGATCAGACATTGGCTCAATGGAAGAAGCCAAAGAGTGGTAGTAGAGAATTGCTTCTCCGAGTGGAGATCAGTGCTGCGTCCATTGTTATTTGTCATCTTTCTCAATGATCTGGATGATAATGTGGTAAATTTGATCAGCAAATTTGCTGATGATACAAAGATTGGAGGTGTAGTAGACAGCGAGGAAAGTTTTCAGAGCCTGCAGAGGGACTTGGACCATCTGGAAAAATGGGCTGAAAAATGGCAGATGGAGTTTAATGCAGACAAGTGTGAGGTATTGCACGTAGGAAGGACAAACCAAGGTAGAATATACAGGGTTAATGGTAAGGCACTGAGGAGTGCAGTGGAACAGAGGGATCTGGGAATACAGATACAAAATTCCCTGGAAGTGGCGTCACAGGTAGATAGGGTCGTAAAGAGAGCTTTTGGTACATTGGCCTTTATTAATCGAAGTATTGAGTATAAGAGCTGGTATGTTATGATGAGGTTGTATAAGGCATTGGTGAGGCTGAATCTGGAGTATTGTGTTCAGTTTTGGTCACCAAATTACAGGAAGGATATAAATAAGGTTGAAAGAGTGCAGAGAAGGTTTACAAGGATGTTGCCAGGACTTGAGAAACTCAGTTACAGAGAAAGGTTGAATAGGTTAGGACTTTATTCCCTGGAGCGTAGGAGAATGAGGGGAGATTTGAGAGAGGTATATAAAATTATGATGGGTATAGATAAGAGTGAATGCAAGCAGGCTTTTTCCACTGAGGCAAGGGGAGAAAAAAAACCAGAGGACATGGGTTAAGGGTGAGGGGGGAAAGTTTGAAGGGAACATTAGGGGGGGCTTTTTCACACAGGTGGTGGGAGTATGGAATGAACTGCCAGACGAGGTGGTAAATGCGGGTTCTTTTTTAACATTTAAGAATAAATTGGACAGATACATGGATGGGAGGTGTATGGAGGGATATGGTCTGTGTGCAGGTCAGTGGGACTAGGCAGAAAATGGTTTGGCACAGCCAAGAAGGGCCAAAAGGCCTGTTTCTGTGTTGTAGTTTCTATGGTTCTGTGGTTCTATATGATCAAACTGCCTGGTGAACTAAAGCTACGTTGCCTCGGTCTCCTGTATCTGTTTTCAGAATCAGATTTATTATCACCAACAAAAGTCATGAAATTTGTTGTTTTGTGGCATCAGTATAATGCAATATATAAAAATTACCATAAATTACAATAAATACTGTTTTTAGATTATTAAGAGATACAGCAGAGAACATGCTCTTCTGGCCCAAATACTTGCACTGCCCAGCAAACCACCTATTTAACACGAGATTAACCATAGGACTATTTACAATGACCAATTAACCTACTGACTGGTATGTCTTTGGACTATGGAGCACCCAGAGAAAACCGATGTGGTCATGAGGAAAAACATTAAAAATCCTTACAGATGCCACTGGAATTGAATTCCGAACTCCTGAACGCCTTGAGTTGTAATAACGTTGTGTAACTGCTACGCTACTGTGGTGCCACTGTTTATTAAAAAAAGAATGAAAGAAATAGTGCAAAAACAGAGCAAAAATAATGAGGCAGTGTTCATGGAACTTTCAGGAATTTGAGGGTTGAGGGGAAGAAGCTGCTCCTAAGACGTTGAGTGTATGTCTTCAGGCTCCTGTATCGCCTCCATGATGGTAGTAATGAGAAGAGGGTATGTCCTGGGTGCTAAGGATCCTTAATGATGGAGACCTCCTCTTTGAGGCATTGCCTTTAGAAGATGATCTCAGTGGTGAGGAGTCGAGTACTCTTGATGGAGTTGTCTGAGCTTACGCCCTCTGCAGCTTATTCTGACCTCCGGATTAAGATAGCAATGGAAAATGGCATACAGCTCTGAAGGAAATCATCAAGTTATCCATTTAGGACTACTACCACTAAAATCTACAATGACACCCATTTCATTAGTTCAGTGACTGAGCTATAAAATAGATCAGATTAGATCAGCTTTGTTAGTTACATGTACATGAAAACATACAGTGAAATATGTCTGTCAAATTTAAGTCAGTGAGAATTGTTCTGGGGGTAGCCCACAAGTGTCGCTACGCTTCTGGTGCCAACACAGAATGCCAACAACTTACTAACCCTAACTCATACATCTTTGGAATGTGGGAGGAAATTGGAGCACCCAGAAGAAACCAATGTTTTTAAGTTTATTGGGCAATTATCTCTAAGTGACCTACACTGAGTTGTCACTTTATTTGGTACACCTGTACATCTGCTCATTAATGCCAATATCTAATCAGCCAATCATGTGATAGCAACTCAATGCATAAAAGCATGCAGACGTGGTCACGCTGTTCAGTCTTTGTTCCGATCAAACATCAGAATGGGGAAAGAAATGTGATCTAGGTGACTTTGACCGTGGAATGATTGTCGGTGCCAGACGGTGGTTTGAGTACCTTAGAACCTGCTGATCTCTTGGGATTTTCACACACAATAGTCTCTAGAGCAAGGGTTCCCAACCTGGGATCCATGGACCCCTCAGTTAACGGTTCGGCTTCATGGCATAAAAAAGGGTTGGGAACTCCTGCTCTAGAGTTAATAGAGAATGGTGTAAAAAACAAAAAGAAACATCCAGTGAGCAGCAGTTCTGTGGGCAAAAGTGCCTTGCTAATGAGAGAGGTCAGAAAAGAATGGCCAGACTGGTTCAAGCTGACAGGAAGGGAACAGTAACTCAAACAACCACACGTTACAGCACTGGTATTCAGAAGAGCATCTCTGAATGCACAGCATGTTGAACCTTGAAGTGGATAGGATCAGCAGCAGAAGACCGTAAACATACACTCAGTGGTACATAGGGTATCTAATAAAGTGTATATAATGCGAAGTTTATTGTTTTGAAGCAGCTCTACACTGCAAAGGCGTAAATTTGCCATAAATTACAGAATAAGTGGTGCAAGCATGGAGGGAATAACAGAGTGTTTATGGGCTCATTGATTCTCTGAAAACCTAATGGTGGAGGGGAAGAAGATATTCAAAATTGTTGAATGTGGGTCTTCAGGTTCCTGTATCTCCTGTTCCTGCATGAGCAGGCATAATTGTAAGATGACTGGAGGAAAGTTTCAACATGCAGGTAGACTGGAGGAATCAGGTTGGTACTGGACCCCAAGAAAGGGAGTTTGTGGAGTCCCTCCGAGATGGATTCTTAGAATAGCTTGTACTGGAGCCTACCAGAGAGAACACAATTCTAGATTTAGTGTTGTGCAATGAACCGGATTTGATCAGAGACCTTGAGGTAAAGGAGCCATTAGGAGGTAGTGATCATAATATGATAAGTTTTAATTTACAGTTTGAGAGGGAGAAGGGAAACTTGGAAGTGTCAGTATTACAGTTGAACAAAGGGAACTATGGTGCTATGAGGGAGGAGCTGGCCAAAGTTCAATGGAACAATACCCTAGCAGGGATGACAGTGGAACAGCAATGGCAAGTGTTTCTGGGAATAATGCAGAAGGTGCAGGATCAGTTCATTCCAAAGAGGAAGAAAGATCCTAAGGGGAGTAAGGGGAGGCCGTGGCTGACAAGGGAAGTAATGGACAGTATAAAAATAGAAGAGAAGTAGTATAACATAGCAAAGATGAGTGGGAAGCCAGGGGATTGGGAAACTTTTAAAGAGCAACAGAAGGTAACTAAAAAGGCAATACCTAGAGAAAAAATGAGGTACGAAGGTAAACTAGCCAAGAATATAAAGGAGGATAGTAAAAGCTTCTTTAGTTATGTGAAAAGGAAAAAAATAGTTAAGACCAAAATTGGGCCCTTGAAGACAGAAACGGGTGAATTTATTATGGGGATCAAGGAAATGGCAGACGAGTTGAACAAGTACTTTGGATCTGTCTTCACGAAGGAAGACACGAACAATCTTCCAGATGTAATAGTGGCCAAAGGACCTAGGGTAATGGATGAACTGAAGCAAATTTATATTAGGCAGGAAATGGTATTGGATAGACTGTTGGGTCTGAAGGCTGATAATTCCCCGGGACCTGATGGTCTGCATCCCAGGGTACTTAAGGAGGTGGCTTTAGAAATCGTGGATGCATTGGTAATCATTTTCCACTGTTCTATAGGTTCAGGATCAGTTCCTGTGGATTGGAGGGTGGCTAATGTTGCCCCTCTCTTCAAGAAGGGAGAAAGAGAGAAAACAGGGAATTATAGACCGGTTAGCTTGACCTCGGTGGTGGGAAAGATGCTGGAGTCAATTATAAAAGATGAAATTACGACACATCTGGATAGCAGTAACAGGATTGAACCGAGTCAGCATGGATTTACGAAGGGGAAATCGTGCTCGACTAATCTTCTGGAATTTTTTGGGGATGTAACTATGAAAATGGACAAGGGAGAGCCAGTGAATGTAGTGTACCTGGACTTTCAGAAAGCCCTTGATAAAGTCCCACATAGTAGATTAGTGGGCAAAATTAGGGCACATGGTATTGGGGGCAGAGTACTGACATGGATTGAAAATTGGCTGGCTGACAAAACAAAGAGTAGCGATTAACGGGTCCCTTTCGGAATGGCAGGCGGTGACTAGTGGGCTACCGCAGGGTTCAGTGCTGGGACCGCAGCTGTTTTACAGTATATATTAATGATTTAGATGAGGGAATTAAAAGTAACATTAGCAAATTTGCCGATGACACAAAGCTGGGTGGCAGTGTGAAATGTGAGGAGGATGTTATGAGAATGCAGGGTGACTTGGACAGGCTGGACGAGTGGACAGATGCATGGCAGATGCAGTTTAATGTGGATAAAAGTGAGGTTATCCACTTTGGTGGTAAGAACAGGAAGGCAGATTATTATCTAAATGAAGTCAAGTTAGGAAAAGGGGAAGTACAACGAGATCTAGGTGTTCTTGTACATCAGTCACTGAAAGCAAGTATGCAAGTACAGCAGGCAGTGAAGAAAGCTAATGGCATGCTGGCCTTCATAACAAGGGGAATTGAGTATAAGAGCAAAGAGGTCCTTCTGCAGCTGTAGAGGGCCCTGGTGAGACCACACCTGGAGTACTGTGTGCAGTTTTGATCTCCAAATTTGAGGAAGGACATTCTTGCTATTGAGGGAGTGCAGCGTAGGTTCACAAGGTTAATTCCCGGGATGGTGGGACTGTCATATGTCGAAAGATTGGAGCAACTGGGCTTGTATACTCTGGAATTTAGAAGGCTGAGAGGGGATCTTATTGAAACATATAAGATTATTAAGGGATTGGACACGCTGGAGGCAGGAAGCATGTTCCCGCTGATGGGTGAGTCCAGAATCAGAGGCCACAGTTTAAGAATAAGGGGTAGGCCATTTAGAACAGAGTTGAGGAAAAACTTTTTCACTCAGAGAGTGGTGGATATGTGGAATGCTCTGCCTCAGAAGGCTGTGGAGGCCAAGTCTCTGGATGCTTTCAAGAAAGAGATGGATAGAGCTCTTAAAGATAGTGGAATCAAAGGTTATGGGGATAAGGCAGGAACTGGATATTGATTGTGGATGATCAGCCCTGATCACAGTGAATAGCGGTGCTGGCTCGAAGGGCCGAAGGGCCTACTCCTGCACGTATTGTCTATTGAATGCCAGTGGCAGGAATGGTGTTAAATTCAGATACATTAGGAACATTTAAGAAACTCTTAGATAGGCACATGAATGATAGAAAAATTGAGGGTTATGGGGGAGGAAAGGGCCAGATTCATCCTAGAGTAGATTAAAATGTCATCACAACATTGTGGGCCAAAGGGCCTGTACTGTGTTGTTGTCTTTATGTTCTCCTACCTGATAACAGTTGCGAGAAGAAGGTATGTCTTTAATGGTGAGGGTCCTTAGTGATCAATGTTACCTTCTTGAGGCACTGACTCCTGAGGATGCCCTGATGGTGGGGAGGGTTGTGCTGTGATGGCTCTGGGATGAATCACTGCTACTACACAAGTAGGCTTGTATTGTCATCACAATTACATTCCCAAACTGTGTTTAATGAATGCCTCTGGTGTGGGGTTTCAATTAAACAGACTCCCATACTCGTGTATTCTCACCTTCAGAACAGTTGTTGCACCTCAGTGAGATGCACCATTCAGGCAGTGTTATGGAGAGGCCGTATGTAACTTCCAGTGCAGATAAGTGTGAGATGTTGCACTTTGGGAGGACACACCAGGGTAGAACTTACACAATGAGCAAATGTGTTAGAGCAGTGGAATCTGAGAGTACAGATCCATAATTGCTTGAAAGCTGTACCACAGGTAGATAGCATTGCAAAGTGAGCTCTTGGCACATTAGCCTTCATAAATCAAAGAACTGAGTAGAGGAGTTGCGATGTTCTGTTGAAGTTGTAGAGAAATACAAATTTATGAGGGATATAGATAGGGTAAATGCAAGTGGCCTTTTTCCACTCAGGTTGGGTGAGATTAGAACTGGAGGTCACATGTTTAGGCAAGATATTTATTTATTCAGGTAAAACTTAGAATAGGCCCTTCCGGCCCTTTGAGACATGCCGCCCAGCAATCTCCTGATTTAGTCCTAGCCTAATCACAGGACAGTTTACAACGACCAATAGAGCTACCAACCAGGATGTCTATGAACTGTGGGAAGAAACAGGAGCACATGGAGGAAAATCATGTGGTCACAGGGACTACGTACAAACTTCTGACAGGCAGTGGCGGGAATTGGACTGGTTTGCCTGTACTGTAAAGCATTGTGCTAACCCCTA
The DNA here is from genome assembly GCF_030028105.1 of Mobula birostris. Taxonomy (NCBI): domain Eukaryota; kingdom Metazoa; phylum Chordata; class Chondrichthyes; order Myliobatiformes; family Myliobatidae; genus Mobula; species Mobula birostris. The sequence continues at coordinate 42,642,420 of NC_092389.1, forward strand.
CACTACCACGCTGCCCTAAGGGGGAAACTGAGGGGGACCTTCTTCACACAAAGGGTGGTGCGAGGTGAAATGAGTTGACAGCGAAAGTGGTAGATGTGGGTTTGATTGGTCTTTTTCTGTGTTGTAGTGCTTTATGTCTCTTGTCATGACCACTGAAGGCACTGAAATTAACCTTGGCCTGTAAAGTGTGAAATTCAATGGCATATTAAAATAAAAGTACTTAAGCAGGACTCATGTCAGCAGAGGTTATTGCATTGTAATTCATTCCCCAAGTACAGTCCACATAAACCAGTCAATAAATATCAATCTCTGAATGGTCATGATGTTTGATGGTTGGATGCTTGGCCATCTTCAGCTGTCAATGAAGCTGTATTGTAAGTAAATCCATAATCATACGGTTGCTGAGTGGCCATGATGAAAAGGCCCACTAAGAGCTATTGATTGAATAACTGCATGGCCCATAAATATGCCAGCAAACTCCAGCTTCAGAGCTGTGTCGACTAATCCAGAATGGGGCCAGGATTTTTTTTTTTGGTAAACTGTTCAGCTGTATGATTGAGCCTGTGAGATTACAATGGAAAATGTAAAGTAGAACCTCTCATTGTACGTTGAAGGATAGGTCTCAATGTGATAACTGTGACACTGCCAGCAAGATCAGGGGAATAGAGAGATCTTGGGCTTGTTAATGCAATTATAGCCCTTCTTCTCATGTGATAATTGGTTGTGTTCCCCAGTCCCACACAGTGACCATTCCATAGCCACATTATTAAATATAAAGTATCACTCATAGGAGCATTAATACATTTTTTACACAAGTTATTGTTCTGCCCCTTGTTCTGGCAGGTGTCTTCTCCCTACAACAACAATAACACCATCTGCCTTCCCCTCAGGATGGGGCTGCCATTAGAACTCAACCAGATTACACTTATTTTCTGCAGGAGATGTTAGGATGGCATCTTGCGTCTGTGTTGCCTTCAGATTTAATTGCGCTAATGTGAAACAACTGCTACTTTGTCCCAATGTGACCCACTATAGGAAGGATGCCAGGGCTTTGGAGAGGGTGCAGAAGAGGCTTACCAGGACGCTGCCCTGGGTTAGAGGGCATGTGCTATAAGAAGAGATTGGACAAACTTGTGTTGTTTTCTCTGGAGTGGCAGAGACTGCAGGGTGACCTGATAGAAGTTTATCAGTTTATGAGAGGCATAGGCAGGCAGTTGGTACTTATTCCCAGAGTTATACTCTCTAATATTGGAAGGTGCACATTTAAGCTGAAAGGGGTTAGTTCAGAAGAGATGTGCAGGGCAGAATTTTTACACAGAGTGATGGGTTCTTGGAAGGTACTTCCTTGTGTGGTGATAGAGGGAAGTACAATACAATAATTTAAGAGACTCTTAAATAGGCATCTGAATGTGCTGCGATTGGAAAGATGTGGATATTGTGTAGGCAGAAGGGGTTAGTTCAGCTGGGCATTTAATTAACAATATTGTGGACCGATGGACCCAGTTCCTGTGCTGTACTGTTCTATGTTCTGTGCTGATTAGGGCTGAATTAAACCTTTGGGGTGGGGGATTGGAGAGTGAGAGGAGCTCGTAGCCTCAGTCAACAGCAGCCATCTCATGGCAACTCCATCTCAGTTCCATAGAAAATTCTGTTTTCGACTGGTCGAACTCCAGGGCACTGTTACAGCAAGAGGGGAGCTTGTAAAATGGTTAGAAGTAACTGAAGTGTAGGGAAGAGGGCTTGTTGCATCATTGCTTCTAGGTAAAGTTTTTGGCTTTTGAGGGTCTCGTTGTTGCTGAACAGTATGCTCAACATAAGACGCTCCTCAGCTGCCTTCAGAAGTCCAACATGACCCCTACGGGAACTCGCTCAGAGGACATGTTAGCTGAAAAAATTTCCTGGTAGACCTCTTCATGTCTTTTGAACTTGATTTGTTTACCTGCACTGTGCTTCCTCTGTAACTGTAACATTATGTTCTGCAAATATGCTTGCTTCCTTCTCCTTAAGCCCATCACCCTTACTGGGGCATAGGCCTGTGTCAGCAGCCTCACCAGAGTCCTCTCTTCTGGGCCAAAGTTTGATCGGCCCTTTGGTTTCCACTTTCACCACATGACTTTGTATGTCTTGTAGGTGAAGATCCTTCTTCTCCCAGGGATGAGGTCTTTGGAGTTTCTGTTGGATTTTCTGTAGCTCTGGATTTTTATGGGATGCGGTCGATAGCCCCATGCCCAACCCTCCTCTTTTGGCACCCAGTCTTGGGGCCATCCATGGCAAGGTCTTTTCCTCTTTTGTTCAACCTTTATGTACGTATATGTTGCATGATTGGTCTGGATGGACGCAAAAGAAAACCTCCCACTAGATCTCGGTTGTGGACACAGAAACCTGAGAGCACGTGCCACCAGACTCGAGCAGAGCTGCCCCACCATTGTCAGGTTCTTCAATGGACCTTTCCCCAAAGAAAAAGATGAACTCCTGATCTCTCGATCTACCTCGTCATGGTCCCTGCACTTTATTTATCTACTTGCACTGCACTTTCCCTGTGACTAACACCATATTTTGCATTCTGTTTTTCCTTTTGTACTACCACCATATACTTGTGTATGGAATTATTTGTTTGAATGTCACAGAAACATATGCTTTTCACTCTATCTCAGTTGTGTGCAGAAGTAGGAGAATAAATACTCTAATTTCATTATTATTTTGAAATATAATATTTGAGATAGCTTTTATTTTGTTCTGATTTTTGGACATTCATGATTGGAAGTACATCAATAGCTGGAGCCTACAGAAAATTTACTTCACATCCTGAATTGATACGGAACATTGTGGGAAAGGGTCAAATACTTTATTACAGTTTCTGTGGTGAACGTCTGAAGTTGCTTAAGCAGCGACCTGTTTGCTTTTCCTGGCACGGAGCGGCTAGTGGAGTTTACAGATGGCTGGAGATTTATGCACAACATGAACATGGTAACTTTTCAATCTGTCGTCGAGGAAACCTTTTCATCAACATAACCTTTACCTTCAGCATGTCTGCACATGAAGTGACCTATATAGAGATGAAAAGGTTTCATCAATCTCAGGCTAGACAACTACACAGTGGCGCTGCCTTGGGTTTGATATTGGGACCAACAGTTCATTTGAACTTTGCTAATGATTTGACCTTGCAACAGATGACACTGTTTGTAGATGACATGAAGCTTGTGATACAGGCTTTTCCCAGGATACGAACACCCAACTTCTGGATGCTTTATACCACAAGACATAGGAACAGAAATAAGGCCATCTGGTCCATTGAGGCTGTTCCACCATTCTATCTATGGTTGATCTAATATCCCTCTCAATCCCATTCTCCTGCCTTTTCCCTGTAACCCTAGACACCCTTATTAATCAAGAGCCTATCAACCTCCACTTTAACTATACCCAATAATTTGGCCTCTACAGCCGTCTGTGGAAATAAACTTCAAATTCGCCACCTTCTAGGTAAAGGAATTCCTCCTCTCTCTGTTGTAAAGGGATGTCCTTCTATTCTGAGGCTGTGCTCTCTGGTCTTAGACTCCTCCACAATAGGAAGCATCCTCTCCACGCCCACTCTTTGTAGGCCTTTCAATATTTGATAGGTTTCAATGAGATCCACCTTCCTTCTTCTAAACTCCAATGTGTACAGGCCCAGAGCCATCAAACGCTCCTCAAATGTAAGCCCTTTAATTCCTGGGATCATTGTTGTAAACCTTTTCTGAAGTCTGTCCAATGCCAGCACATCTTTTCTTAGATAAGGGGCCTAAATCTTTCACAATACCGGAAGTGTTGTCTAACCAATATCTGATAGGGCCTCATGAGCTCACATAAATCTTCTGTTCATCCATGTTCCAAACTAATTAACCAATACCAAATACTGAACTCAAAGGAGAACCAGTCTAAACAAGCACCTGTTCCCATTTAAACTCTCCACAGTAATCAGACACCATTGTCTCTTACGAACATGGACTGCTAGTTTCACTGCAGGAGGCCACTGGAGAGAGTTGCTTTGGAAATTAACAAGTTATTGCATTGTACTTATGCAGCAATTCTCTGTTAAACAGTGTAGCATCCAGTTATACTTCAATCTCTTCAAAATCAGCCATGGAGTATGGGACATCCTGATCTTTACTATGGTGACCAGGCAGGGAATTATCACAGCTGTTCATGTTGATTGTCTGCCATCAGCACCATTCATTACTGTATTTTGGATTTGTGGTAATGTAATTTGCATATTTCTACCACTGAGTATAGGTACAAGCAGTGCTGCTACAACAAAGTAACATCCATCATCAAGAACCCCACCATCCAGGCCATGCTCTCTTCTCACGTCTACCATCAGGAAAAAGATACAGGAGCCTTAAGCCCCATATCATAGGTTCAAGAACAGTTTTTACCCTACAACCATCAGGCTCCTCAACCATCACTCACCACAACTCTGAATTGATCCTACAACCTATAAACTCATATTCAAGGTCTCTTTACAGCCCATGTTCTCAGTATCATTTTGTTTTAATTGCACAATTTGTCTTTTGTATGTTGGTTATTTGTCAGTCTTTGTTTACATGGAGCTTCACGGTAGCGTAGTAGTTAGCACAATGCTTTACAGTACAGGTGACTCAGGTTCAATTCCAGTCACTGTCTGTGAGGAATTTGTATGTTCTCCAAGTGACTACATGGATTTCCTCTGGGTGCTTAGGTTTCCTCCCACAGTCCAAAGACATACCACTTGGTAGGTTAATTAGTCATTGTAAGTTGTCCCATGATTAGGCAAGGATTAAATCAGGGGTTGCTGGGCGGTGCAGCTCATGGGGCCGGAAGGGCCTTTTCTACGCGGTGTGTCAATGGAATAAAAATAAAATAATTCTATTGTATTTTTTCTTTATTTTTCCTGCAAATGCCTGTAAGAAAATGAATCTCAAGGTAGTATATGTAGTTTGATTAAGATATAGGATCAGAATTAGGCCATTTAGCCCACTAAGCCTGCTCTGCCATTTCATTTTCCTCTCAGCCCCAACCTCTGGCCTTCTCCCTGAATCCCTTCATGCCCTGACCGATCAAGAACCTATTAACCTGTGCCTTAAATACAGCCAATGACTTGGCATCCACAGCCACCTGTGGCAACAAATTGCACAGATTCACTACTCTCTGGCTGAAGAAATTCCTTCTCATTTCTTTTCTAAATGGACTCTCCTCTATTCTGAGGCTGTGTCCTCTGATCTTAGAGTCTCCCACTATAAAAAAAATCCTCTTCACATACACTCTATTGAGGCCTTTCAACTTTTCATAAGTTTCAATGAGATCCCTCTTCATTCTTCTGAATTTCAGTGCGTACAAGCCGAGAACCACCAAATGCTCCTCATATGATAAGCCTTTCAATCCCGAAATCATTTTTGTGAACCTCCTTTGAATCCTGTCCAATGTCAGCACATCCTTTCTTAAATAAGGGGTCCAGAATTGCTCACAGTACTTCAAGTAAGGCCTCACCAGTGCTTTATAAAGCCTCAACATTATATCCTTGCTTTTATATTCTAGTCCTCTCAAAATGAATGCATTTGCCTTCCTCGCCACTGACTCAGCCTATAGGAGGAACCCATTTGTAACACTGGGTTGACCTGTGTGTAAATAGTGAGGTAGGTTGTTATTGAGACGGATAGAGGCAGACTGGTAAAATGGCTTGAGACATGTTGAGATTTAAGGGAGGGGCAGATGTATTATTGGGAAGAAGAGTAAGAGAAAAATGAACAATTTACAGAGGATGCCATTCGACCCATTGAATCTGCTCCACCATTCCATCATGGCTGATTTATTATCCCTCTCAACCCCATCCTCTTGTCTTCTCCCTGTAACCTTTGACACCCTGATTAATCAAGAACACATCAACCTCTGCCTCAAATGACTTGGCATGCACAGCCGTCTCTGGCATTGAGTTCCACAGATTCACCACCATCAGGCTAAAGAAATTTATCGTCACCTCCGTTCTAAATGGAAGCCCCAGAATTCTGAGCTTATGCCTTCTGGTCCTAGACTCTCCCACCTCGTCCTCTCCACATCCACTCTATCTAGGCCTTTCAATATTTGATAGGTTTCAATGAGATCTGTGCTTCCTCCCCCACCCCGATCCTTCTGAACTCCAGCAAGCACAGGCCCAGAGCAATAAAACACTCCTCAAATGTTAACTCTCCTCTGAACCCTCTTGTCGTATTGTTTGCTCTGCTGTCACATGAAGAGACTGGAGAAGCTGGGATTTTTTTCAATGGAGGAGAGAAGCTAAAAGGTCTGCTGGAAATTACTCTAAATTGATGCTAAGTGCCGAGAAACCATTTTCACTGACAGTGAATTGATATCAGGAGGATGGAGATTTACGATCACTGGGAAGGTAGCCAATTTGGAAATTGTTTTTAATGCAGCGATTTGGCTGTAAGTGTGTGGATGTATTTTCCAAAGGTGCTAATTTATTGAAGATGAGCTTTATTTGCCACATGTACATCAAAACGTCGAAACATACGGTGAAACATGTCATTAGTGTCAGCAACCAGCACAGTCCAAATATATGCTGGAGGCAGCCTGCAAGTATTGCCACGGTTCTGGCACTAACATGGTGTGCCAGCAACTCACTAACCCTACTGTGTAAGCTTTTGGAATGTGGCAGGAAACCGGAACACCTGGAGGAAACTCACGCAGTCATGGGGAGAACATACAAGGTTCTTACAGACAGTGGCAGGGATTGAACCACTGATCACTGGTGCTGTAAAATGATATGCTAACCGTGCTATCCACTGTATGCTCACCATCTTGGATGTAACTGTTTCTGATTACTACCGTCAAGGATGAGGTACAGGAACCTGAGGACACATATTCAATGTTTTAGAAACAGTTACTGCCCCTCTGCCATCAGATTTTCAAACAGTCCATGAACAGTACCTTATTATTCCTCTTTTACATTATTTCATTTTTGTAACTTACAATAATTATTATGTCTTGCAATGTACTGCTGCTGCAAAACAACAAATTTCTTGACAGTGCCAGTGATAATAAACATGATTCTGATTAGGATGGTGGCGAATATTGATCGTTCGGGTTGAGGTGTTTGATGTTGTGGTATTCACTGACTTGGCAATTAGCTTGCAGATACTTCATCACCATCCACAAACCCCTACGAGCCAAAGAAAACCCAGCCAATGGCATTCAAAGGTCAACTGAAGTGGTAGCCAATCAGGACCGAGGCAAGTGAACGGGGGCCAATATAAGTACGAGTAAGAAACACAAACAACTGCACTGAGGATGTCACCTCGCCTGGTGTCTACAGGTTAATTGCCAAGCTCGGCGAATAGTACAACGTCAAGTGATTCTGATGCTGAAATGTGTCAAAAGTTGACAGTGTGCATAACTGGGTCAGGGATTTGAGAGGTTTTATGGAGCAGAGTTGCTGCAGTACATCTCTTGGGTGCTGCTGGGTTCCTGGATACTGTTGCATCCTGATGGATTTCTGATCCAAAGTTTATTTGCAAGTCCAGACTGGCATATAAAACTTGTTGCTTACGGCCATTTTGTTAAATATTACAAGAATAAACAAAGAAAAAAGATCCAAGAGGACAAAGGAAAAAAGCTGTCATGGCCATCTCATACTCAGACCAGAGATAACATATTCGATATATAATAATTAACCTATAAAATAGCCAGATTGAAGTGGCGTGACACCTGCTATAGAAAACTAAGAAGCTTCTAGGTCAGGGGTTCCCAACCTGGAGTCTGTGGACCCCTTGCTTAATGGTATTGGTCCATGTCATAAAAAAAGATTGGGAACCCCTGTTCTAGAAAAATACAAAAGCAATTGTACCATCATTGCTGGAAAATTCACTGAACAATGGCATGATTATGTGATTTATATAAAAATGCAAACAAGTATAGGAAAGTTAAACTGCAATGAAAATAACAGTTCTACACCCTAATCCAATAATACTTCTGGCTAGATATATCATTCACTCTCTCTCTTGTGTTTGGATTGGTTCAATTTGAGAGGGTGGTGATGGTGGGAGCCTTTGTGCAACCGCAAGTAATTGTGCTCCAGGCATTTCTATAGGTTTAAATGGTGGTGTTAAATTGTTTTTTTACAAATTCAGGATGGGGTGATTTCATCCAGATGTATGTGCACCCAATATTATAATTGCAGATTACCGCTGTATTGTATGGCAAAATGGCCTGTATTCAACATGCAGACCAGATGTTTGGCTTTAATGTTTCATTCATTATGCAACAGCCTAAACTACATAAACACAAGAGATTCTGCAGATGCTGAAAACACAAAATGCTGGAGGAACTCAGTAAGTCAGGCAGCATCTCTGTCAGGGAATAAACAGTCGATGTTTCAGGCCGAGACCCTTCATCAAGACTCAAAAATGGAAGAGGAGCTTGTGTCACAGCAGGGGAATAACTAAGAGGTGCAGATGCAGGGGGACGAGGGCAAGGCTGCTGCTGAGGGTGGAGCATTCTCTCTAGGGGAAGGGGAGCTTGGAGGGGATGGTGAAGACACGGAAGAGGTTGGAGCTGAGGTCAGGAGAGGGTAGGGCATTGGAGGGGTCAGAGGAGAAAGGAGGGTTGAGGCATACAGACAAAATGGGGTGGGAGGAAGGTGGGGTTCAGAGTGAATGGCAGACAAGAGGTAGACGGGTGTCCTGATGAAGTGTCTCAGCCTGAAACATCGACTGTTTCTTCCCTTCCATAGATGCTGCCTGATCTGCTGAGTTCCTCCAGCAGTTTGCCTTGTGCAGCCTTGCGCCATTTAGGCAGGCCTGTTGTCTCATCCTAACTATGCTCCTAGATACAAAGCTTATTGAAGTTTTTCCTTTTCAGAGCATCATGTTGATGTTTTAATCAGTGGAGTTGTATCACAGCAGATTGCTCCTGCTCTTACTTCCTTTAGCATGAATGCTACTTGATCATAGAGCAATAAATGGTGCACCTTACAGACCCTTCGGTCCACAATGTTGTGCTGATCTTTTATTCTACCAATCAATCAATCTTTCTTTCTTTCTTTTTCCCCCCAATATTTTTATTAAATTTATTAAATTTCATGTACATAAATACAGAATTCATAAGGATACTTATTGTAAATCAAAATAAAGTAGCGCATAATGCACTATATATAAATCACACTGATACAATCACGGTATCCCATATTCATGATCAATCAAATAAAATAAATTGAATTATGAAATACAATAATATGGTTAATTATATTATAAAATTATAGGAAAGATGTCAACAAAATAGAGAGAGTGTAGAGAAGACTTACTAGAATGTTACCTGGGTTTCATCTCCTAAGTTACAGAGAAAGGTTGAACAAGTTAGGTCTTTATTCTTTGGAGCGTAGAAGGTTGAGGGAGGACTTGATAGAGGTATTTAAAACTATGAGGGAGATAGATAGAGTTGACGTGGATAGGCTTTTTCCATTGAGAATGGGGGAGATTGAAACAAGAGGACATGAGTTGAGAGTTAAAGGGCAGAAGTTTAGGGGTAACATGAGGGGGAACTTCTTTACTCAGAGAGTGGTAGCTGTGTGGAATGAGCTTCCAGCAGAAGTGGTTGAGGCAGGTTCGATGTTGTCATTTAAAGTTAAATTGGATAGCTATATGGACAGGAAGGGAATGGAGGGTTATGGGCTGAGTGCAGGTCGGTGGGACTAGGTGAGAGTAAGAGTTCGGCACGGACTAGAAGGGCTGAGATGGCCTGTTTCCGTGCTGTAATTGTTATATGGTTATATAAAAATTCTACGCCCACTACCAAGACAAAGCTGGTTGGTAAAAAAAAAAACAAAAGAAAGAGTACTTTACCATATAGTGTTTTATAATAATAGCCCAGGTCTATATTTTAATAACAATAACAATTCAAAGATTTTCAAAATACTTCAGAAAGGGTGCCCATAACATTTGAAAATCTTGATTAGAGTCAGAAATCGAACAACGAATCTATATAATACTAAAACTCTCATGCTCTGTCTGTCTATTTGTGACCTCCAATTAGCGCAAACGGTGCATTACGGCGGCACTTTTTTGGCTAAATCGAATTAAAATGTGCTAACTTACAGAATGCAGGCAAAGTTCAGGATTATATATTCGTATAAAATTGCTCATTTGCCAAAATAAACAGGCTCCCTTTTAACCTGAGACTCGATCGGTCATCATGGAAATTGGGATGCGACAGCCCGACGCATGCGCACGGCCAATCTCGGCAGCGACACCTACCGGAGCAAAAGGGCAGGGCAGCTGTGTTTCGCGGGGTCACATTCTGCTAATCCCCACCATCAGCATGTGCAGGATTGGGACAGATCTAACTGCCACACGTCAATAAGAGATAATTAAATCTTATTGTAATGACATACTTCGAGACACCCATGAAACCCTTTGCTGCAGTCAAAAGACAGCGGTGACTATATCACGTCCATTTCGGAGAGCACCAACCACATCATCAACAATAATCAGCATCCTTTGGTGATACTGCTTCGTATCTTCTATCCAGCATTAGGGTAAAAAAAAATGGTCAGCCTAATTATGCCACGTGGAAAGGGAAGGGGGACATTATGGTCAAGAGATGACGCCAAACGTCGTCGGGAAGTGGCAAAGAGAGGGAGAGAACAAGTATCGGATGAGGCTAGGGCTGCACGACTCCAGAATGAAAGAGTCAGGACAAAAAAAGATGAGAGAAGAAGAGACAGAGGAGGACAGGCATGCACGTCTCCAGGATCAGAGACAAACAACAAACAGCAGAAGAGATGAAGAGATGGGAGATGAAAGGGCTGCACGTCTCCAGAATGACAACAAGAGGCACAAGGGTGGCAGATAAACCAGAAATGATGCCATCACAAGTGTCCTTCGTTAAATGAGGAGCAGCTATATTTGCTTTTCTTGTGTCGTTCTTCTTTAATAAACTGAGGTCTTCTATTTCAGTTTCCTAAGCAAAGCGATACCAATAGCGTTCAGGAAAATTTAATGTTCATTCTGGTCACATCAGACTGCACTACCTTTCTCTCAAAGGGTGCCCCAGCAGGTCACCCCGTTGTCTATCTAGTCTTCTCTAAATTTAAACATGACGTAACATCGCATAACCATTGAGCATGTGTGGGGGAGGGGCAACCTCCTTCCATTTAAGCAAGATCACCCTCCTAGCCATAAGAGAAATAAAAGCCAGTACTCGCAAATGAGAAGGCTCCAAAATTATAGCTCTTTCCTCAACAATACCAAATAAGGCAGTCAAATGATTGGGCTTAAAATTAACTTTAAAAAGTACAGAAGAAGATTGAAATGCATCTTTCTAATATTTTTCAAGGCTCGAACATGACCAAAACATATGAATTAATGAAGCCTCTCCATTATTACATCTGTCACAATAAGGAGATATAGGCATCCGTTAGTCTTGTGAGATCATGGATTTGCGCCTTGGAAGATTTCCAGGGCGCAGGCCTGGGCAAGGTTGTATGGAAGTTGTAAGGAGATATATCTGGAAAAAAAACAAGAGAGCCTGTCTTTAGATATATGAGCCCCTATGTACCACTTTAAATTGTAGGAGGGAATGACAAGCACATAATGATGAAGAATTAACCATCTTGAAAACAGCCCTCCAGGTCTCATCAGATAATGAAGTCTGTAAATCCTTTTCACAAACTTTTTAAATTTTGTCTAAAGGAGCCATTCTCAGTCCCAACAACAGACCATAAATATAAGATAGTGAGCCATTATCAAAAGGTTTCAAATTAAAAATTACATCTATTATGTTCTTTTCCGGGCTGGTAGGAAATATATGCGGTTTAGATCTTAAAAAAAATCTCTAATCTGTAGATATCGAAAGAAGTGGGTATTTGATAGGTTATATTTCACTGAGAGCTGCTCTAAAGAAGAAAGAAACCCTCCAACAAACAGATCCTGAAATCGTTTAATGCCTAATCTATCCCATTCTCTAAAAAACAGATCAGTCGTAGATGGTTTAAAAAAGTTAGAAAAAATAGGACTAGAAAGAGAAAATCTCAGTAAACCGAAATGTTTTCTATACTGTAGCCAGATCCTCAAAGTGTGTTTAACCACCAAACTGTCAGTTAATTTATTTAAAGATAAAGGAAGAGAGGATCCAAGAAGAGAAATAATAGAAAATTTCGTAACAGAGTTGGCTTCCAAAAAGACCCATATTGGACAATCCTCACGATTAATATAATATAACCAGAACGTGAGATTTCGTATATTAATTGCCCAATAATATAACCTAAAATTGGGTAGAGCAAGGCCTCCATTCTTTTAAATTTTTTGAAGGTGGGATTTATTTAATCGGGGTTTTCTGTTCTTCCATATATAGGAAGAAAGAATCAAATCTAAAAAATCAGAAAAAGACTTAGGAATAAAAACAGGTACGGCTTGAAAAAGGTATATAAATTTAGGTAAAATATTCATTTTAATAGAATTAATTTGACCAATCAATGATAAAGAGAGAGGCGACCAATTGGAAAATGTCTTTTTTCACATAATTCATTAAGGTTAGAAGATTTTCTTTGAATGGATCTTTATAATTCTTAGTGATTGTTACACCCAAATATGTAAATTGTTTTCTTACAATTTTAAAAGGAAGGTTAATATCAGATGGTATCAAATTGTTTAAAGGAAACAATTCATTCTTATGTAAATTCAATTTATATCCTGAAAACTGACTAAAATTAGTCAGTAGAAGAAACATAGAGGGTAAAGAAGTTGTAACATTAGATATAAAAAGCAATAGGTCATCAGCATAAAGTGAAACTTTATGAATAGTACCTTTCCTTAAGATAGCGATGATATCTTTAGACTCTCGAAAGGCAATTGCTAAAGGTTCTAATACCAAATCAAAAAGCAAAGGGCTCAACGGACATCCTTGTCTGGTTCCACGTTGGAGTTTAATTGGTTTAGAATTCTGAAAGTTAGTAAGGACCCGAGCGGAGGGAGACAAGTAAAGTAATTTAATCCAAAATTAAATTTTTCTAAGGTTTTAAATAGGTAATTCCATTCAACTCGGTCAAAAGCCTTCTCCGCATCTAGAGAAATCACACATTCCGATATTTCCTTGGATGGAGAATGCATAACATTTAACAATTGCTGTATGTTAACATGGGAATATTGATTTTTAATAAATCCTGTCTGATCATCAGATATTATAGAAGGTATAATATTCTCAAGTCTACGGGCCAAAATTTTAGATAGGATCTGAGCATCATCATTGAGATCATTGAGTAAAAAAATTGGTCTATATGAAGAGCATTCAGTGGGATTCTTACTCTTTTTAAGAATAAGTGAAATGGAGGCTTCATAAAAAGACTCTGGCAACCTACCCACCTTGAAGTAATCAGTAAGGGTAGAACATAAATGAGGTATAAGCAACAAAGGAAAAGGCCTTATAAAATTCTCCAGAGGATCCGTCAGGTCCTGGAGATTTCCCAGAATGCAATGAACGTATAGCCTCAGTGATTTCCTCCTGAGAAATAAGTTGATCCAACTGCTTTCGATTATCAACCGAAAGTCCAGGAATATTTAATTGGTCTAAAAAATGTTCATTGCAGTATTATCTTTAACAAAATCAGAACAATACAGTTTAGAATAAAATTCTCTAAAAGTGTCATTTATTTCAAAATGGTCAGTTGTCAAATCACCATTGGTTTTACAAATTTCTTTAATTTGCCGTTTAGCTGTAAAGGTCTTCAGTTGATTAGCCAATAGTTTACCAGTTTTTTCTCCATGTATATAGAATTGACTTCTATCTTTTAAAAGTTGGCGTTCAATTGGATACGTTATAAGAAGATCATATTTAGTTTTAATTTCAATACGTCTTTTGTATAGTTCAGTGTCTGGTGCCGAAGCATATTTCTGGTCTAATTGTTTTAATTGATTAACTAAGTCAGTTCTCTTTCTATTAACTTTTTTCTTAATATATGCAGTATAGGAGATAATTTGTTATTATAGACAACAAAGTTAAATTAAAATGCCAGGATCTGTTCATATGAGTGAAACCAGGAAGATTTAAAGATAGAAATACAGGAGAATGGTCGGATACAGCTATTCACGCAACACACATAAAAGTTGCTGGTCCTGACGAAGGGCCTCGGTCTGAAACGTCGACTGCACCTCTTCCTAGAGATGCTGCCTGGCCTGCTGCGTTCACCAGCAACTTTTATGTGTGTTGCTTGAATTTCCAGCATCTGCAGAATTCCTGTTGGATACAGCTATTTCTTTGTATTCAATAGATTGAACTAATGAAATCATTTGACTATCAATAAAAAAAATCATCAATCCTGGTATAGGAATGATGGACATGAGAGAAGAATAAATACTCCCTTTCTGCCAGGTGAAAAAAATGCCAGACATCAACAATATCACATTTCATTAGAAAGGATTGAATAAATAAAGCTGATTTAGGAGAAGAACGATTTAATACTGGGTCTAGACAACAATTAAAATCCCCTCCCATCACTAAAGAATAAGGACTCAAATCTGGGAGGAATGAAAAGAAACGCTCAAAAAATCCTGGGTCATCCAGATTGGGGGCATACACATTAGCAAATACAATTAATTTATTATCTAGTTTCCCTGACACTATGATAAATCGCCCATTAGGGTCAGAGACAACTTCATGTTGAACAAAAGAAATTGTATTGTCTATAAAAATCAAGACCTCTCGAGATTTTGCTTTAAATGAAGAATGAAATTGTAGACCCCTCCACCGATTAAAAAGGCGTGTGTTGTCACAACTATGTACATGTGTTTTTTGTAGAAAAATAATGGGGGCCCTTAACTTTTTAATATAAGCAAAAATCTGATTCAGTTTCACAGGATGATTTAACCCTTTCACATTAAAACTAAGTAAATTAATATTTCGATCCATTTTAAATACTAATTAACAGAAGAGTTAAAAGATCTGACCATAAATTATTAGAACCAGAGAACAAAGCATAAAATAAGGTACTCAAACAGAAAATTTGGATAGTAGCCCAACCCAGCTTCCAGAGAAAAAAGAAACCCCACCCCTCCCCCTCCCAAAGCCAAAAAAAAAAGCCAGCCACAGAACAGACGGCATGCTAAACCCTAAAGACAACCCTCCCAAAGAAATCCTGCTGGCAAAACTCCAATCGTTCAAGGGTATTATGTTCCTACCAAGAGAAAGCAGACAAAATAAACTTAGATCAGAAATCCAAAACATAAGAGGATTCATTTAACAATTTCAAAAAAATATATAGGAAAACCTCAGAAAACAGAGTAAAGTAAAATAAAAAAAACAAAGAAAATATCAAAAAGCAAGATATATAAACGGTGAAATGTAAGTTTACTAAAACTTTATTCTATCCAACATTAAAAAGATAATTGCTCTTGTAAGATATATAACACAATTAATCTTCTGCTTTCAAAAACTTCTGTGTGTCTTCAAGCGATCCCAGCCATTTCTGCACAGCATTTTTCTGAATGATTCTAAGACGTGTGGGGAAGCAAAGGGATAGCTTAAACCCTTTGTTATAAAGTAGCAACATAACCTCTTTATATTTGGCACGTTCAGCCATAACCTCTGGTGTATAATCTTCCACAAATCTGTTCATTTTCCCATTGTAATCGATCATTCCTACTCGACGGGTATGACGGATTAAAAGCTCCTTTGTATGAAATTCATGAAAACACAAAATAACCGACCGAGGTTGCTCCCCCGACTTTGGCTTTGGGGCCGGTGACCGGTGGGCGCAGTCCGACTTAGGCACAGACGGCAAAAAAATCAGGGAATAGCTGCTTCAGAAAGCTTGCAAAGAACTCCGTGAGGTGGGCACCTTCAATTGATTCTTCAAGACCCAGAATACAGAGGTTGTTCCTCCTGTTTCTGCTTTCCAGCTTGGCAATCTTCTTTGTTAATTTTTCATTAGATAATGATAATTTTTTGCAGAGCTTACTCATGTCTTCTAAGTCCGCTTCCCACATCGACAGAGTTTCTTTATTCTTCTTAATTCGCTTATCATGTTCGATTAGAGTTTGTTGAATAGTGTCCAACTTGACGTTCAGCTGTTGAAATTCGTCAGAAAGTTCTGTTCTTTGCTTTTTAAGAAAATCTCCAATTGATTCCAAGGTGGTTGGAGAATCATCTTCTTTTTCTTTTCCAGAGGCTTTAGTCTTTCTCAAAGACGTAATAGAGCAATATTGTGATTTATAATCAACACACGTCAAAGTTGCTGGTGAACGCAACAGGCCAGGCAGCATCTCTAGGAAGAGGTACAGTCGACGTTTCAGGCCGAGACCCTTCGTCAGGACTAACTGAAAGAAGAGCTCGTAAGAGACTTGAAAGTGGGAGGGGGAGGGGGAGATCTGAAATGATAGGAGAAGACAGGAGGGGGAGGGATGGAGCCAAGAGCTGGACAGGTGATTGGCAAAAGGATGTGAAAGGATCATGGGACCGGAGGCCTAGGGAGAAAGAAAACAGGGAGGGGGGAAAAACCCAGAGGATGGGCAAGGGGTATAGTGAGAGGGATAGAGGGAGAAAAAGGAGAGAGAAAAAGAATGTGTGTATATAAGTAAATAACGGATGGGGAACGAGGGTATCTCTACTGTAAAGGTGAAGCCACACTCAGGTTGGAGGAACAACACCTTGTATTCCGTCTGGGTAGCCTCCAACCTGATGGCATGAACATTGACTTCTCAAACTTCCGCTAATGCCCCCCCTCCCCTTCATACCCCATCCGTTATTTATTTATATACACACATTCTTTTTCTCTCTCTTCTTTTTCTCCCTCTGTCCCTCTCACTATACCCTTGCCCATCCTCTGGGTTCCCCCCCCCCCCGCCACTTTCTTTCTCCCTAGGCCTCTTGTCCCATGATCCTCTCATATCCCCTTTGCCAATCACCTGTCCAGCTCTTGGCTCCATCCCTCCCCCTCCTGTCTTCTCCTATCATTTTGGATCTCCTCGTCCCCCTCCCACTTTCAAATCTCTTACTAGCTCTTCCTTCAGTTAGTCCTGACGAAGGGTCTCGGCCTGAAATGTCGACTGTACCTCTTCCTAGAGATGCTACTTGGCCTGCTGCGTTCACCAGCAACTTTGATGTGTGTTGCTTGAATTTCCAGCATCTGCAGATTTCCTTGTGTTTGTGATTATAATAAGGTTTCAAAAAACTGGTAGGAAACGAAAAGATATGTCAGGTAGGAGCAAGTTCAAAAAGATGTTACCCCATTGGCTGCCAGCAGGGCTCTCTCTCTAAGATCAATCTAACATTTCCCTCCTACATAGCTCTCCATTTTTCTATCATCCATGCACCTAAGAGTTCTTTAAATGCCCCTATTGTGTCTGCCTCCTCCACCACCCCTGGCAGTGTGTTCCTCATGTCCAGCACTCGCGGTGTAAAACCCTCCCTCTGACATCACACCCCATATTTTCCTCCAATCGCCTTAATATTATACCCCCTCGTATTAGCCATTTCTACCCTGGGATAAAGTCTCTGGATATCCACTCTGTCTATGCCTCTTGGGTGCCACAGTAGTGTACTGGTTAGCCTGACACTATTACAGCTGGGGGTGTTCTGGAGTTCGGAGTTCAATTCCAGTACTGTTCTGTAAGAAGTCTCCCCATAGAATGCATAGATTTCCTCTGGATGCTTCAGTTTCCTCCCACATTCCAAAGACATATAATTGTCCTGTGATTAGGTTAGGGTTACTCCTTGCTGTATTGCAAAAATAAAATAAAAGAAAATCCCAAATTCACTCCATCTTTTTACAGATTACTTCGTTAAAACTTAAACCTGACCGAGCTGGTTGACTGTCAGAAGAATTATGACATGCCAACAGGTGAAAAAGTGACAATGTGGACACCTATAATATATCTCTTCTAGTCCAGTTGTCAGTGTGTGGTTTTTTTACTCATGACAGTGAGGAAAAAATGTTTCAAAGGTATGAGATTTCAGACCAAGATTGTTGCTGCATTTCTCCTATTAAAAGGTTCACAGATTTAAAAGTTCAAAGTACACATATTATCGAACTATGTGTACCAAGTACAACCTTTATTTGCCCCATCAGTGAAATGTTCCCACAACCTGTGCATTCACTTTCAAGAACTCTTCACCTCATGTTCTCCATACTTATTGCTTATTTATTATTAGTATTATTTCTTCCTTTTTGTACTTGCACAGTTTGTTGTATTTTGCACACTGGTTGAGCGTCCTAGTTAGTGCGGTCTTAGACTGATTTGATTATGGTTATTATTCTATTATGGATTTATTGAGTATGCCCACAAAAATAAATTTCAGGGTTGTATATGATGACGTATATGTGCTTTGACAATAAATTTACTTCGAACTTTTTGAGATTCATCTTCTTGCACGCAGCTATAAAACAATAGAATCTACAAAAAAATCCCACACATCAAAGACTGTCAAACATCCAATGTGCGAAAAAGAGAAAAGTGCACAAATAATAAAAAAAAAGTAAATAACCCATAGAGGGACTGAAGGTGAGTCCACAGACACGGAGTCAGTTCAACCCAGGGGCATCACAGGAGCCCAGTAGTTGCAGACCATAGGCATGAAGTCAGATTCATGCTGAAGCAAGTAAAGCCGCACAGATTAGTGAGCTGTATGACACAAGCTATAGTAAACACACATTTGGACATTCTCTCTGAAAAGTCACATTGCTTCAACTAGCTTTTTCCTAGCAATGGACAACATTATTTGTCATTTCTCATTTGTCTTGTCCAGGCACCATCACTTCTCACCCTGAAAGACAGTTTTTATCATTGAAACTTCTAGGCAGGAACAGTGTCCCAAAATAGCTTTCTTGAAACTTGATGAAGTGTCTTTACCTGAACTGTTGACTGTTTATTCCTCTCTGTAGATGCTGCCTGACCTGCTGAGTTCTTTCAACAATTTATGTGCATTGCTCTGGATTTCCAGCATCTGCACAATCCCTTGTGTTTATGATTTTCTTGAGGTCTGCCCTTTTCTTATTATAGCTATTAGGGAGATGGTACAGAGCTTGAAGCCACACATTCAACAATTCAGAAACTGCTTTTTTCTCTCCACCATCAGATTTCTGAATAGTCCATGAACTTGTGAACACTACCTTGACATTCCTTTTTCTTGCACTATATATTTATGTTTGAAATTTTTAGTAATTTTGTCTTTGCGCTGTATTACTGATGGGAAACAACAAATTTCACTTCATTGAGTCACACACATACAAAATGCTGGAGGAACTCAGCAGGCCAGGCAGCGTCTGTGGAGAGGAAGAAATAGTCAATATTTTGAGCCTAGACCTTTCATCAGGAAATTTCACATAAAAGCCAGTGATAAGAAGTCTGATTCTGGTACTGAAATTTTGGATTGGTGCTCTCACTACTGCAGCTTTTCATCCAGGCGATAAAGATTATAGATTAGCTTGATTTATCACATGTACATCATATCATGCAGTGAAATGTATTGTTTGCGGCAAATCAAACCAGGGAGGATTATGTTGCAAGTAGTCCACAAGTGCCATAAGACCATAAGGTATAGGAGCAGGACCAGACCATTTGGCCCATCGAGTCTGCTCCGCCATTTCATCATGGCTGATCCATTTTCCTTCTCAGCCCCAATCTCCTGCCTTCTCTCCGTATCCCTTCACACCCTGACTAATCAAGAATCTATTAACCTCTGTCTTAAATATACCCAAAGACTTGGCCTCCACAGCTGCTCATGGCAACATAATTCCATAGATTCACCACTCTCTGGCTAAAGGAATTCCTCCTAATCTCTGTTCTAAATGGATATCCCTCTACTTTGCGGCTGTGCTTTCTGGTCCTAGACTCTCCCACCATAGGGGAAACGTCCTTTCCACCACACTTCTGGCACCTACATAGCATGCCCACAACTTACAAAACCTAACTGTGCACTTCTGGAACATGGGGGTAAACCGTGACACTTGGAGAAAATCCATATGGTCATTGGGAGTACAGACTCCTTATAGACTGCGGTGGGAATTCAAACTCGATCTTACAGCATGATATACTAACCGCTACGCTACTGTGCTGCATAATTTCAGATAGAATAGGGGCATTTAAGAAACTTGTACATCGGCACCTGGATGTTAGAAAAATAGAATGCTAAGTGGGAGGGAAGGGTTAGATTGATCTTGTAGTAGGTTAAAGGTCAGCATAACGTTGTGGGCCAAAAGGCCTGTAACTCTGCTGTAATATTCTATGTTCTTGTGTATTATGTGGGTACGTAACTGAAATTTAAGAGTTATATTTTAGTACACCAGCTCTTTCAGTCCATGACTAAAGAGTTTAGCTGGGAATTACTTTTCCAGGTTGAGTATGGTTAAAATCTTTAGGTGAATTCCGGCAGGGTATGAAGCCCTGATCCTGAGGTGGCTCTGATTTTGGTTGGAGTGACAGCAAGGACAACTCAAGGATACGGGGTGGGGTAAATGAGTCAAACCTGCCACAACACAAGCCAATTGGGGTCTGAATCTGCAGACATTGGAGAAGATTGCATCATTCTCAATGCTGAAAACTCCTGAAGATCAATAGCCTACTGACAATCACTGTCATCTAAAATACTCCACAGCTTCGGAAGTGGAGATGGAAGAAAACTATCATAAAGAAACTTGTCAAGGAAATCATCCTCGGGTTTTGAATCCTAGCTGTTATGTTTTTGTAGATTAACCAAACAATATATTTATAAGCTTACTCAAATATTACTGAAATATTAAACATATCACACCAACTGTACAAGAAGCTGATGAATTTTAAAATTAATTTATTACTGTAGTTAAACTCTGATAATCAGCTATCTTTAGAATCTTAGTACCAGACTGTCAGATATTCAAAGCTTCAAAGGGTCAAAGGTTCATTTTATTATCTAAGTATGTACAGTGGCATGCAAAAGTTTGGGAACCCCTGGTCAAAATTTCTGTTACTGTGGAGAGCTAAGTGAGTAGAAGATGAACTGATCTCCAAAAGTCATAACGTTAAAGATGAAACATTCTTTTCAACATTTTAAGCAAGATTACTGTATCATTTTTGTTTTGTACAGCTTTAGAGTGAAAAAAGGAAAGGAACACCATGCAGAAGTTTGGGCACCCCAAGAGATTTGTGCTCTCAGATAACTTTTACCAAGGTCTCAGACCTTAATTAGCTTGTTAGGGCAATGGCTTGTTCACAGTCATCGTTAGGAAAGGCCAGATGATGCAAATTTCAAAGATTTATAAATACCCTGACTCCTCAAACCTTGTCCCAACAATCAGTAGCCCTGGGCTCCTCTAAGCAGCTGCCTAGCACTCTGAAAATTAAAATAAATGATGCCCACAAAACAGGAGAAGGCTTTAAGAAGATAGCAAAGTGTTTTCAGGTAGCCATTTCCTCAGTTTGTAATGTAATTAAGAAATGGCAGTTAACAGGAATGGTGCAGGTCAAGTTGAGGTCTGGAAGACCAAGAAAACTTTACGAGAGAGCTGCTCGTAGGATTGCTAGAAAGGCAAATCAAAACCCGCAGTTAACTGCAAAAGACCTTCAGGAAGATTTAGAAGACTCTGGAGTGGTGGTGCACTGTTCTACTGTGCAGCGACACCTGCACAAATATGACCTTCATGGAAGAGTCATCAGAAGAAAACCTTTCCTGCGTCCTCACCAGAAAATTCAGTGTCAGAAGTTTGCAAAGGAACATCTAAACAAGCCTGATGCATTTTGGAAACAGGTCCTATGGACTGATGACATTAAAATAGAACTTTTTAGCTCCAATGAGCAAAGGTATGTTTGGAGAAAAAAAGGGTGCAGAATTTCATGAAAAGAACCCCTCTCCAACTGCTAAGCACGGAGGTGGATCAATCATGCTTTGGGCTTTTGTTGCAGCCAGTGGCACGGGGAACATTTCACTGATAGAGGGAAGAATTAATTAATTAAATACCATCAAATTCTGGAAGCAAACATCAGATCGTCTGTAAAAAAGCTGAAGAAGAAAAGAGGATGGCTTGTACAACAGGATAATGATCCTAAACACACCTCAAAATCGACAATGGACTATCTCAAGAAGCGCAAGCTGAAGGTTTAGCCATGGCCCTCACAATCCCCCGACCTAAATGTCATCAAAAATCTGTGGATAGGCCTCAAAAGAGCAGTGCATGCAAGGCGGCTCAAGAATCTCACAGAACTAGAAGCCTCTTACAAGGAAAAATGGGCGAAAATCCCTCAAACAAGAATTGAAAGACTCTTAGCTGGCTACAGAAAGCGTTTATAAGCTGTGATACTTGCCAAAGGGGGTGTTACTAAGTACTGACCATGCAGGGTGCCCAAACTTTTGCTTCGGGTCCTTTTCCTTTTTTGTTATTTTGAAACTGTAAAAGATAGAAATAAAAAAGTAATTTTGCTTAAAGAATGAAAGAAATGTGTCATCTTTACAGAAATCTTGACCAGGGGTGCCCAAACTTCTGCATGCCACTGTATGCAGGATACAACTCTGAAATTTGTCTTCTCCAGATAGACATAGAATACAGAAAACCATATAAGTAGTTGAAGGAAAGACCTTCTGGAGTATTGAATTTTACTTCAGTGTTATATAGTATATTAGGTAACATTGGGTATTAACATATGTACATCAATATGTATATGCTCCAATGTTTTTATATCAGAATCAAATTTAATATCACTGGCATATGTCATGAAATTTGTTAACATTACGGCAGCAGTACAATGAAATACATGATAAATATATATTGTGAGAAAAAAACATGTTATATTAAGTATATATGTCTATTAAATAGTTAAGTTAAAATAAGTAGTCCAAAATAATAGAAATAAAAATGTAGTGAGGTAGTGTTCATGGGATCAATGTCCATTTAGGAATCGGATGGCAGAGGGGAAGAAGCTATTCCTGAATTGCTGAGTGTGTGCCTTCAGGCTTCTGTACCTGTAATAGTGTGAAGAGAGCATGTCCTGGGTGGTGGGGGTCCTTAATAATGGATGTCACCTTTTTGAGGCACTACTCCTTGAAGATGTCTTGGATACTACAGAGGCTTGTTCCCATTATAGAGCTGTCTAATTTTACAAGTTTCTGCAACTTATTTCGATCTTGTGCAGTAGCCCTCCCCCACCCCTATACCAGATAGTGATGCAGCCAGTTAGAATGCTCTCCATGGTACATTTGTAGCAGTTTTCAAGTGTTTTAGTTGATAAACCAAATCTCCTCAAATTCCTAATGAAATATAGCCACTATCTTGCCTTCTTTATAGCTTCATCAATATGTTGCATCCAGAGATCTTGACACCCAGGAACTTCAAATTGCTCACAGAGGACTGGGTCTTGTTCCCTCATCCTGCCCTTCCTGAAGTCAACATTCAGCTCTTTGGTCTTGCTGACATTGAGTGCAAGGTTATTCCTGCACCACCACTCAACTAACTGGTATATATCGCTCCTGTATGCTCTCTCATCACCATCTGAAATTCTGCTAACAATGTTTGGGTCATCGGCAAATTTATAGATGCTGCTTGAGTTGTGCTTAGACACATAGTCACAGTTGTAGAGAGAGTAGAGCAGCGGGCTAAGCTCACATCCTTGAGGAGTGCTGATGTTAATCGTCAGTGAGGTTGATATGTTATTTCCAATTCGCACAGATTGTGGTCTTCTGGTTAGAAAGTTGAGGATCCCGTTGCAGAGGAAGGTACAGAGGCCCAGGTTCTGTAGCTTTTCGATCAGGACTGTAGGAATGATGCTGTTAAATGTTGAGCTGTAGTCAATAAACAGCATCCTGAGATAGGTCTAGTTGATCCAAGGCTGTGTGTTGAGCCATTGAGATCGTGTCTACCGTAGACCCATTGTGGCGATGGGGAAATTGCAGAAGGTCCAGGTTCTTGCTGAGACAGGAAATCATTCTATCCATGAGCAACTTCTCAAAGCATTTCATCACCGTGGATGTGAGCGCTACTGGACAATAGTCATTAAGGCAGCTCACACTACTCTTCTTGGGTAGTGGTATAATTGTTGCCCTTTTGAAGGGTGGGAACTTCTGACCATAGCAGTGAGAGATTGACAATGTCTTTGAATACTCCTGCCAGTTGGTTGGCACAGGTTGTCAGAGCCTTACCAGGTACTCTATCAGGCTCTCTACCTTACAAGGGTTCATCTCCTTGAAAGACAGCCTGACATCGACCCCTGAGACAGAGATCACAGGGACGTCGGATGCTGCAGGGATCCTCATAGCTGTAGTTATATTCTCCCTTTCAAAGTGAGCATAAAAGGTGTTGAGCTCGTTTAGTAGTGAAGCATCACTGCCGTTCATGATGTTGGGTTTTGCTTTGTAGGATATAATGGCCTGCAAACCCTGCCAGAGTTGATGTGCATCCAATGTTACCTCCAACCTGTCTTGGAGTTATTTCTTCCCTCTTGAAATAGCCCTCCACAAGTTATACTTGGTTTTCTTATGCAGCCCTGGGTCGCCAAACTTAAATACCACAGATCTAGCCCTCGGCAGGCGATGAACCTCCTTATTCATCCACGACTTTTGGTTTTGGAATGTACAGTAAGTTTTCATAGACACCTATCCACACAGGTTTTAATGAAGTCGGAGTCATCGAGACTGGAAGACGACTCCCTGAATACAGTCCAGTCCACCAATTCAAAGAAGTCCTGTAAGTGCTCCTGTGCTTCCCTTGTCGGTCTTCACTGCTGGTGCTGCAGCCTTCAGTCTCTGCCTATACTCAGGGAGTAGAAGTACAGCTAGGTGATCAGACTTTCCAAAGTGTGGGCGTGGAATAGCACGGTTAACACTTGAACTTAGTGTAGCCGTGGTCTAGTGTGTTGTTTCCTCTGGTACTACAGGTGATTTGTTGACAATAATTATTTAGTGACTTTATTAAGCCAGTCTGGTTAAAATTATGTTATAGAACATACTTTTATGCACTTTTACATGCTGTACAGAATTTTCCACTGCCCATTAATCTTAAAGGGATTGAGAAATATCCGAGCATTTGGGATCCAGACTCTGACCACAAACCGCCACACACTCCTGGGAGTCTTTTGGTTGTAGAATCAGTTCAGATTGGTGGTGAGTGAAGTTATCCACGCTGGCTTAGGAACCTGATAGTTTTAGGGTAATAACTGTTCCTGAACATTGTGGTGTGGGACCTAAGACATTACTACTTCCTGCCAGTGGTAGCAGTGAGAAGAGAGCATGGCCTGGATGGTGGGGGTCTTTGATGATGGATGCTGCTTTCTTGTGGCAGTGCTCCTTGTAGATATACTAAGTGATGAGGTGGGCTTTGCCTCTGATGGACTGGACTATATCCACTACTTTCTGCAGACTTTTCCATTTCTGTGCATTGGTGTTTCTAGACCAGGCCATGATTCAACCAGTTAGGATACAATGCTCTGTGCATCTATTGACAGCTTTAGTGACATTCAGAATCTATGCAGACTTCTCAGAAAATAGGATATTGTTGTGTTTCCTTTGTGATAGCACACGTTAATGACAAGGAATTTCAAGTTACTGACCCTCCCTACTTCTAATCTCCTTTGACAACTGGCTCTTGATTCCCCTTTCCCAGTCCCATTCCCACTTTCAGCCCACAGTAGAGACTCATATCAGAATCAGGTTTATCATCACTCACATATGTCATGAATTTGTTTTTTTTTGTGGCACCAGTATATTGTAATACATAAAATTACTACAGTACTGTGCAAAAGTCTTAGGCACCCTAACTGTGTGTGTGTGTGTGTGTGTGTGTGTGTGTGTGTGTGTGTGCGTGCGTGCGCACGCGCGCCTAAGGCTTTTACACAGTACTGTACATGTGACAAATAAAGCTAATCTTTCCACCAGTCATCTGCACACCATGGAAAATTGACAAAAGCCAATTCACTATGTGTATATGGAAAGCAGAGCACCTGTGCCACACCCCACCCCTGACATTCCATTTCTGCTACCTGTCTCACACCCCTCTTGCGGCGCTCCACCCTCGCTAGATTTACAAAGTTGCTGTTTGCCCCACGTTGACAACTACAGTACTGTGAAAATTCTGAGACACCCTAGTTATGTATATGTGCCTAAGACTTTAGCAACACATCATTTGTGGTGATGACCAATGCAGTCTAGGGATATGCAAGTGTCACCATGCTTCCAACACCAACATAACATCCCACACCTCACTGACCCTAACTCATATGACTTTGGAATGTGGGAGGAAACCCACACATTCCTGGGGAAAACACACAAACCGCTTACAGAGAGTGGCAGGAATTGGACCCTGATTTACTAAGGATTGCACTAACAATTATGCTACCATGTTGCCCTGGTGGTGGAGTGAGTAAAGTTCATGGGAAAGTGTGAAGAATAAACTGGGTGGGGGTGGGGTTAGTGCTGGGAGGTCAGCATTGACTTGGTGGCTGAATAGCCTGCTTCCATGCTGTGTCTCTCAATGACTCTTAACACTTTGAGTTGAACACCTAGTGCAGGAACAATGGCTACTAGTTGTTACATTCTGCTACATTATATTAATGGCTACATTCGGTTTGGAAGGATAACATTGTACCGAGGAGAGGATGCCATTATTTCTACACATGATTAGTCCTACAGACAACCTCACTTCCTTCACAAAGTTTACTCTCCTTATGCATCTTGGCAACGTTTTTCAATCAACGACTCATTAGAGCCAAATGTTGCTTAAGCTTGGAAAATGTTATGCTTAATGATATGTTTGGGGAAAAAGAAATTAATGTGACTTACAGATCATAAACTACTTTATGCCGCATTCATAAGTAAACGTGATTGTTATTCATTGATTTATAGTTTTACGCCCGGCTGGAGAGGATTATGAAGGAAGTAGATTGTGAAAAGCTGTGACAGAGACTTTCCGCAAGTGTAGGAATTATTCAGGCTGGTAGAGCTGAGTGATATCAGTGATTTGCATATGATTACCTGCAACGGAATGAAATAATCTGAGGCAAATATAGCTAGGCAGTCCTTCAGGACACACAAATGTGAGTTTGGAATCTGCTATTAGCTTATAATGTAGTATAAAGCGGAAAGCTTCTCCTGAGTGGCATGCACCTGGGGCAAGATTAGTCCCTGGAGCATTGAAGTTTCTCAGAAGTTGTGCAGTTTAAGAAAACCTGTATGGTCCGGAGGTTCTAGTTCAGCACAAAATCTTTAGTGTGGATACACCAGATATCTATCTACCTGTTGCCCTCTGCTCCTCAGGCTGGTTGTTAATCGACATTGGAGAATCTTAATCATTAATTATGTGGGGTGGTGAGAAAATTGAAAGTCAGTTCGTTACCTTTTACAAAACTTCACGTATCATAGAGTAGGTTAAAAGATCATGGGCTAAAGGGCCTGTACTGTGCAGTAATATTCTACAGTACTGTGCAAAAGTCTTAGGCACATATATCAGTAGCTAAGTTAGCTAAGACATTTGCAGGGTATTGTAATTTTATGTATTACACTGTACTGCTGCTGCAAGAAAAAAACCAAATTTCATGACATACAGTGGCATGCAAAAGTTTGGGCACCCCTGGTCAAAATTTCTGTTACTGTGAATAGCTAAGCGAGTAAAAAATGACCTGATTTCCAAAAGGCATAAAGTTAAATGTGACACATTTCTTTAATATTTTAAGCAAGATTATTTTTTTATTTCTATCTTTTTTTTTGTGTATACCATACTCTGCCAGAGTCTCGGCAACCACTTTTTCAAGTGATTGTCTTGGAGGAAAGATTCCTTCTCACAGCGCAGTTTTTTTTTACGAGGCCGAGTTGCGAGCTCGACACTCAGCCCAGCACGGATGGAAAGTGTGATTTCCATCTTTTACAGTTAGAAAATAACAAAAAAGGAAAAGGGGCCGAAGCAAAAGTTTGGGCACCCTGCACGGTCTGTATTTAGTAACACCTCCTTTGGCAAATATCACAGCTTGTGAACGCTTTTTGTAGCCAGCTAAGAGCCTTTCAATTCTTGTTTGGGGGATTTTCACCTATTCTTCCTTGCAAAAGGCTTCTAGTTCTGTGAGATTCTCGGGCTGTCTTGCATGCACTGCTGTTTTGAGGTCTATCCACAGATTTTTGATGATGTTTAGGTCGGGGGACTGTGAGGCCCATGGCAAAACCTTCAGCTTGCGCCTCTTGAGGTAGTCCATTGTGGATTTTGAGGTGTGTTTAGGATCATTATCCTGTTGTAGAAGCCATCCTCTTTTCATCTTCAGCTTTTTTACAGACAGTGTGATGTTTGCTTCCAGAATTTGATGGTATTTAATTGAATTAATTCTTCCCTCTACCAGTGAAATGTTCCCTGTGCCACGGGCTGCAACAAAAGCCCAAAGCATGATCGATCCACTCCTGTGCTTAGCAGTTGGAGAGGGGTTCTTTTCATGAAATTCTGCACCCTTTTTTTCTCCAAACGTACCTTTGCTCATTGGAGCTAAAAAGTTCTATTTTAACCTCATCAGTCCACAGGACTTGTTTCCAAAATGCATCAGGCTTTTTTAGATGTTCCTTTGCAAACTTCTGATGCTGAATTTTGTGGTGAGGATGCAGGAAAGGTTTTCTTCTGATGACTCTTCCATGAAGGTCATATTTGTGCAGGTGTCGCTGCACAGTAGAACAGTGCACCACCACTCCAGAGTCTGCTAAATCTTCCTGGAGGTCTTTTGCAGTCAAACAGGGGTTTTGATTTGCTGTTCTAGCAATCCTACGAGCAGTTCTCTGGGAACGTTTTCTTGGTTTTCCAGACCTTAACTTGACCTTCGCCATTTCTGTTAACTGCCATTTCTTAAATACATTACGTACTGAGGAAATGGCTACCTGAAAACGCTTTACTATCTTCTTAAAGCCTTCTCCTGCTTTGTGGGCATCATTTATTTTAATTTTCAGAGTGCTAGGCAGCTGCTTAGAGGAGCCCAGGGCTGCTGATTGTTGGGACAAGGTTTGAGGAGTCAGGGTATTTATAAAGCTTTGAAATTTGCATCACCTGGCCTTTCCTAATGATGACTGTGAACATGCCAGAGCCCTAACAAGCTAATTAAGGTCTGAGACCTTGGTAAAAGTTATCTGAGAGCTCAAATCTCTCGGGGTGCCCAAACTTTTGCATGGTGCTCCTTTCCTTTTTTTCAACTCTAAAATTGTACAAAACAAAAATAATACACTAATCTTGCTTAAAATGTTGAAAAGAATGTTTCATCTTTAACTTTATGACTTTTGCAGATCAGTTCATCTTCTACTCACTTAACTAATCACTGTAAAAGAAATTTTGACCAGGGGTTCCCAAACATTTGCATGCCACTGTATGTGAATGATGATAAACCTGGTTCTGCTATGGGTCTTTACTGTGGACTGAGAGTGGGAAGGGAGGAGGGAGAGGAAATTATGGCTGGGAAGAGGAGAAGGGAGTGGGAAGCACCAGAGAGACATTCTGTAATGATCAATAAACCAATTGTTTGGTGATATATGACCTTGCCTCGTGTCTCAGGGCTGGGTGTGTTTGCAACACGCCCCCCCCCCCCTCCCTTGGAGTTCCTCTCTGAAACCTGTCCCACACCCCTCCTGTGGTGCTTCACCCTTGCCATTCCCAACACCTTTGCTCTTGCCAGATTTAGAAACTTGCTCTCTGCTCCGCCTTGACAAATACAGTAGTGTGCAAAAGTCTGAGGCATCCTAAGACTTTTACATAGTACTGAATGTTCTTTTGTCATGTGCACAGGTGCAAGGAAAAACTTATTGCAGCAGCATCACAGACACACAGTATCAGAGATACAACATTCACAATGAAGCATAAATCATAAAATCATAAAAGTAAAAATACTAAAAACAAAAAGGACAAAATCCATTGTAGTGCAATTTGGGCAAAATAGTCATACTTTAGTGGTTCATTACTAAGGTTGTGATTAGGTTGCTTCAAGAACCGAATGGTTGAAGGGAAATAGATTAAATCAATATCTTTTCACTTATTACACATATAACAAGCATTGACACAACTTTCATCATATCAGCTTTCTTGAAATTGTTTATTGATGACCTGTCATCTGCCAATGTATGATGCAACCATTGTTTTATTTATTATTATTTAGAGATTCAGAATCGGGTTTATTATAACTAACATATGTCATGAAATTTGTTAACTTTGCAGCAGCAGTGCAATACAACACTAATAATAGAGAAAAAAGACTGAAGTACTGTAAAAAAAAATACAGAAATTTGCAAGTGTTTTTGGTGACATACCAAATCTCCTTAAACTCCTAATGAAATATAGCAGCTGTTTTGCCTTCATTTTAGCTGAATCTATATGTTGGGTCCAGGTGAGGTCCTCAGAGATACTGACTCCCAGGAACTTGCAATTGCTCACTCTCCGCACCTCTGATTCTTCTATGAGGACTGGTGTGTGATCCCTCGTCTTACCCTGGTTACCACGTTCTTGTAGCTCAACAAGTCTGCACCGCCCAGTTGTACCCATGTGACCAATTAATGTACTAACCCATTTGTCCTTGCACTGTGGGAGGAAACGGGGACATCAGCAACCCGGGTTCAATTCCACTGCCGCCTGTGAGGAGTTAATATGTTCTCCTTGTGACTGTGTGGGTTTCCTCTGGGTGTTCTAGTTTCTTCCCATGTTCCAAAGATGTAGTGGTCATTACGTTAATTGGTCATTGTAAGTTGCCCTGTGATTAGGCTCAGGTTATTGGGCTAGAAGGGCCTACTCCACGCTGTATCTCTAATTAAGTTAGTAAATTTGATGAAGAAATGGGGCATAAAAGTGATGTCGTAGTGTTGGTCAACACCTCAATTTTGCTTAATGTAATGTAATAAATTTGACAACTTTAATTCATTAGCTGATTATAACAAATTTCACATGACATTAATAGCAGAAAATGCAGCCAGAAAAAAACCTCAGGCAGCGTCCATGGCAAAAGAAACTGTTAAAATTTCAGCATGTTGGCTATCTTGACAAGTGCATTAAGGTGTTAAAACTTGGTCAAAGGCAGAGAATACTGGGGAGGGAATGTCAATGCATTGACTGCCAAAGGTGTGACTATCAATGATGGAATGATTAAAATCAGGGACATGTGAGAAATCAAAGTCAGAGGAGCAAGGAGATCTTGGAGAGTAATAGAGCTGGGCATTCAGCTTTTCCACAACTAGATCAATTCCACCGAGCCCGATGCTTTTTTTTGAACATTCTTAATGAAAACATCACACAGAAAATAAATTCTTCAGAATTGCTTTGGAGAACCTTTGTGACTCGTCAGCATTAATCTTCCTTGTCGTCTACCAGGTGGTAAATTTGTATTCCTGTCCAAATGACAGGCTTTATAATAGTGTGTGAGATCAGGGTACCTTTGAGAAATGCTGCATTCCGTTTCTTATAACCTGATTATCTGTGGCTAACATTGGAACATTATCGCACTGGCATTAATTAGTTTTTAATGTTTCAACAACTTTGTCATTTCAGGTGGTTTTAATTATGAGCATTAATTCAAATTAGATCCTGTAGGATATTACCAGTACTCTCCCAGAATGAGAGGAATTGAGCAAAATGAAGTCTAATATTTCGAGAGAAAGGGAGTGTGGAGGTAGCACTGTTTATCAGTACGCATTATCTGTAGCCAGCATTGATTTTACGTCCAGCTCCAACCATTCTATAAATAAGCCAATAAGCCATTAATGGCTTATTAGAATCACAGTCATAGAGCACTACAGCACAGGAATGGGCCCTTCAGCCCATCTAGACTGTGATGAACCATTAATCTGCCGAGTCCCATTGACCTGCATCTGGACCATAGCCCTCCATACCCCTCTCATCCACGTACTTATACAAACTTCTCTTAAATGTTGAAATCAAACCTGCATCTATCGCTTGCATTGGCAACTTGTTCCACACTCTCACCGCCCTCTGAATGATGATGTTCCCCCTCATGTTCCCCTTAACCTATGACCCCTAGTTGTAGTCTCGCCCAACTTCAGTGGAAAAAGCCTGCTTGCATTTACCCTATCTATACCCCTCATAATTTTATGTACCCCTATCAAATCTCTCCTTATTCTCCTGTGCCTGGTGGATAAAGTCCTAACCTATTCAACCTTTCTCTTTAACTCAGGTCCTCAAGTTCTGGCAACATCCTTGGAAATTTTGTCTGTACTCTTTCAACCTTACTTATATCTTGCCTTTATTCATTGAAGTTTATTCTCATTTAAAGAAATAAAAAATGTGAGTCCTGAAGAGGGGTCTCGGCCATAGATACTGCCTGGCCTGCTGAGTTCCTCCAGCATTTTGTGTGTGTCGCTCTGGATTTCCAGATTCTGCAGAATTTCTCATGATTATAAAAAATATCTTTGGTCATTTTTCCTTGAACATATTTTTTTTCATCTGAACTTCTAATAAAGTGGGAAGGAATGTCAAAAAATGGTAGAGGTATACAAAATTATGAGGGGTATAGATAGAGTAAATGCAGGCAGCCTTTTTCTATTGAGGTTGGCTGAGACCAGAACTAGAGGTCAGAGTTTAAGGGTGAAATGTGAAATATTTAAGGGTATCTTCGTCACTCGGACGGTGGTGGGACTGTGGAACAAGCTGCCAGAGGAAGTGTTGGATATGGGTTTGATTGCAACATTTAAAAGATATTTGAATAAATACTGTACATGGCAGGAGGGATATAGAGGACTGTGGTCCAGGTGTGTGTTGCTGGGACTAGGCAGCATAACAGTTTGGCACAGACTAGAGGCGCTGAAGAGCCTGTTTCTGTGCTGTGTTCTATGACTCTATGACAAATAAACAGAATATTTTTCAAGGATAGAGGTTGCCTGTT
Organism: Mobula birostris; assembly: GCF_030028105.1. NCBI lineage: Eukaryota > Metazoa > Chordata > Chondrichthyes > Myliobatiformes > Myliobatidae > Mobula > Mobula birostris. The sequence continues at coordinate 42,675,212 of NC_092389.1, forward strand.
GCCCTCTTATAAAACATTTTTGAATTCAGCTCAGTGAATTTTGGACCCGAGTTTAAAGTGCAATTTTAGTGCTTACAGCAAAGGCCAATCGTCTGTCCTGTTGTGGCTCCAGAAGGAAAAGTGAAGCGACGTGCTTCCTGGATGAAGACCTGAGGAAGATTGTTTGATCTGCCCCACACCGTTATTCCTCGAACATTGTGGCCCAGAGTATAGTGTTGTCAGGAGGTTCCATTTTGAATGTTGATGCTAAAAGGAGGACCCCCCTCCCCCCCGCAAAATTATAGTGGTGTTGAAAAAGAAAGCAAAGGTAAAGATTAGCTGTATTTGTTACATGTACGTACATTCAAACATCAAAACACACAGCAAAATCCGTGATTTGCGTTAATTACCATTACAGTCTGAGGATGTGCTGGGGACAGCAGTAACATAGCACACCCACAACGCACTAACCTGAACCCATACATCTTTGGAAGGTGAGAGGAAACTGGAGCACTCGGAGGAAAATCACGCCGTTATGGGGAGAATGTACAAACTCCTTACGGATAGTGGGAACTGAAAGTGGATTGCTGCTGCTTTGCTACTGTTCCTCTAGGGCAGGGGTTCCCAACCTTTTTTATGCTGTGGACCAATACATAGACCCCAAGTTGGGAACCCCTGCTCTAAAGAATTTTGTTTAGCTGCACACCTTGTATCTGAAGTGATGGGAGCTGCTGCGTGAGTTATCACAAGGATCCTTGGGGAAGTGGGTCATCTCCATGACAGGTGAAGTAACAGGAAAAAAAGTTGCCATGAAATGGGAAAGGATATGGGGGAGGAGGAGAGGTGGGCTCAGAGTGTGTGACCGTACATATTTATTTCCCTTCCCCTCACAGCGGATGACTTTGGAGTCACAGAGTTATACCACATGGAGTGTGCCTCACACCACTGTGGAACATCGGTGTTCACGCCTGTGGCAATTACCCTCTACTTGTGTGTTGTGATTGTGAGGGTGCCAAGAACAGGCAACAACTTTCATGGTGCATGGGATGGTACCAGCTCAGGAATGGGTTCAGATCGAAATACATATCGCAAGCATTTGTTTGTCGGTTTCCTGCGCAGTTGACTTCTTTTGCTTGGAGCTACAAGAGCAAATGCTGCATGTTTCAATGTTATTTTCTGATGAAGAGGCAGAAAGGAGTGTTGCATATCCTGATGAAGTCATCATTCACAAATGGCAGCAGAGGAGTGGTGTCTGTGCTATAGTGAAAGGCAAACTAAACTGACTATCTCAATGAATGGAAGTCTGGTATGGAAGGTACACTGCACAGAAAAAGCTGCAGAGAGAGGGTTGTAAAGTCAGCCAACTCCACCATAGGCACTAGCCTCCCCAGCATCAAGGACTCCTTCAAAAGGCAGCATCCATCATTAAGGACCCCTCATTACCCAGGACATGCCCTCTTCTCACTGCTACCATCAAGAATAAGGTACAGGAGCCTGAAGACACCCACTCAACAATTCAAGAACAGTTTCTTCCCCTCCACCATCAGATTTCTGAATGGACAATGAACACTACCTCATTATTTTTGCTCTCTTTTTGCTTTTTTTTTTAATATAGTACCTATTTCTTATTGTAATTTATAGAATTATTTTATTTATTTGCTGCAAAGCAGCAACTTTCATGACAAATGTGATAATAACCCAATTCCGATTCTGAATTCAAACTGCAGAATATGATTTTTACACGCACCTAATGCCTAAAATGACTGGAGTAATCAGACCCTATTTCAGTGCATGTGATTCTCTTGTTCCTACCTTGGGAGTTTTGTTATATCCTGGAAGAAACAGAGAAACGCCCAGAAAAAAAACCTCAGAATCAAATTTGGTTTCATTACCACTGACAGATGTTGTGAAATTTGTTGCTTTTCTGGCAGCAGTACTGTGCAAGACTTAAAAGTTACTGTAAGTTGGATAAAAAATACAGCAGCAGAGGAATAACAAGTCTTCAGAGACTGTTCAGAAATCTGATGGTGGGAGGGGAAGGAGCATTGAATGTGAGTCTTCACGCTCCTGTACCTCCTCCCTGATGCCAGTAATAAGAAGAGAGCATGTCCTGGATGGTGAAGATCCTTAATGATGGATTCCATCTTGTTGAAGCATTACCTATTGAAGATGTCCTCAATGGTGTTGATGTTGCTAATGAGAAGAGGTCGTAAGGTTCCTTACCTATGGATATCACCTTCTTGAGGCACTACCTTTTGAATATGTCTCTTCTGCTCCCTTAATGTAATCTTCACCAGTCCAGTAGATAACTTCAGTTAAATGGTAGACTACTTGCCTATTTAGTGATGTGGTGTATATTCCAGTCAGAACTGATGGACTTGAGTAGAGAGAATTAGCACCCACCACCACAGGCTTCAGTCTCAATGTGGTTGGAAGCTAGTCCTGACATCCAGGTTGTATTTCCTCCTCAGTGCATGTTCTCAGGTCCAGCAAGTGGCATACAGTGCATCGACTTTCTCTTCAATAAAGCTATCTGTTTTCCAAAAGTCAGAAGCCCTACCCAAATGTGTAATGTTCCATGATTTTTTGTTGCTTTGCTCTGAAAAGATTTTACATCTTCCTTATGAAAAATGTTGATTCTCACTAGTTCCTCCAACATTTTGCGTGTGTTATTCCAGGTTCAGTATCTGTAGAATCTCTTGTGTTTATTGATTCTCATTAAATGCAATGTGAAAAGTGCTGGCAATGTACACAATGGACTGCTGTCGTGTGATAGGGGGCTATTCAACGAGGCATGGTAACACAACAGAACCTGGTCGTGTTCTTGCACATTGCATTCACATGCACACCTGCGAATTCTTGGGTCAAATGAACATTGCTATACGTGCAGAGGTAAGAGGCTGAACAATTCCACATCTTTGACCTTGGAGAACTCAAGTATTAGACCAGACTTGGAAGGAATATGGTTTAATGCAAGTGTCAGCAGCAACAAAAAGAGATGATTGATGCAAGGCTGATAGTCTGGCATTTTGTGGATTCAATTGACTGGCGCGCAGGACGAGTCACAGATACAAATGGCAGCTAGAACAGCCCGTAAAGCCGAAATATTGCTTTCATTAATGTTCTCAGTGCACGCAGCCTTATTATTTTCCCTCTTGACAGCTGAAGTGATCTATTGCTGTTGAGATTGTATTTAGATTTTTTTCCATGCAATATAGCACTCAGAAGGAGCATTTTTCTCCCGGTTGAGTTGCTTATGCTCAGAGCGATGTGAGCATTGCCATTAGGAGCATTAAGCTCCTGCCAGGAAAGTGCTGCAATCAATTCCATTAAGCTGCAAGAAACCACAAAGCTGAATCAATAAATTCTGAAGTCTGGTTTAGTAATGAGCCATCAGTTTTTAGATAACTATATTAAAACAAAAATGCATTTGATTGTGGAAGGGTTGTTTTTTAAGATATATGATTGCAAACACGGTCATAAAACTAGGTGCAAGCTTTAATAAATTATTTACGCATGCATGCAGTGAAGTAAGCCAATGGCACTTGCATTCATCTTTAACCCATAAAGAACTCCAAATGTTATCTGCAAATGTTATGAGCAACACATACAAAACGTTGGAGGAAATTAGCAGTCCAGACAGCATCTATGGAGGGGAATAAACAGTCGATGTTTCAGGCCGAGACCCTTCATCAGGACTTGGAAGGAAGGGGAAAGAAGCCAGATTAAGAAGGTAAAACCAGGTGCAGATGGAGGTGGGTTGGTAGGGGAAGGTGGGATGAAATAAGAAGCTGGGAGAGGATAGGTGGAGAAAATACACATAACATATAGGAACATAGATAAAGGGTTGAAGAAGAAGGGATCTGATTGGAGAGGAGAATAGACAGTGGGAGAAATGAAAGGAGGAAGGGCACCAGACAGAGTATAATTCTAGCCTTGTTGAACACCTTTCTAAAATACATGTACACCACATCCATTGCAGAGTAACACACACACACAAAATGCTAGAGAAACTCAGCAGATCAGGCAGCAACGATGGAGTTGACGTTTCACACCCAAACTCTTCATCAGGGCTGGAAAGGAAAGGAGAAGAAGCTGGAATAAGGAGTACAAGCTAAAAGATAATCGGTGAAACCAGGTGAAGGGGGTGGTATATGGGTGGGGAGGGGGGATGAAGTAGGAAGCTGGGAGATGATAGGTGGAAAGTGTAAAGGGCTGAAGAATAGGAATCTGGTAGGAGAGGACAGTGGACCATAGGAGAAACAGAAAGGGAGGGGCACCCAAGGGAAATGATAGGCAGGTGAGAAGAAGAGGAGGGGTAAGAGGGGAATGGAAAATGAGAGAGAGTGGGAGTGGGGAGAAATTACTGGAAGCTGTTGAAATTGATGTTCATACCATCAGGTTGGTGGTTACCCAGATAGAATATAACCCTTACCTCGTTGAACATCCTTATATACCATGTCCACTGCTGTACCTTCATCAGTTTGTTTTTTCACTTCCTCAGGGAATTCAACCTGGCTCATGAAGCGAGTTGCCTCTCACAAAGCCATGCTGACTCTCCGTAATCAGGCTATGCTTTTCCAAATGCACTAAGAATCCTCTCCAATAGTTTGTCCACCTTTAATGCAGGTCATGCTGGTCTATAATTCCCAGGATTATCCCTGTTACCTTCCTTGAACAAAGGAATCAAGTCCCAGCTTCTCACTTCATTCTCCACTTCCTCACCACCTATCTTTCCCCTCACCTGTCACCTTCTAGCTTGTCTTCCTTCCCCTCCCCCCACCTTATTCTAGTTTCTTCCCCTTTCCTTTCCAGTCTTGATGAAGGGCCTCGACCTGAAACGTTAACTGTTTATTCATTTCCATAGATGCTGCCTGGCCTGCTGAGTTTCTCCAGCATTTTGTGTGTGTTACTCTGGATTTCCAGTATCTGCAGAATCTCTTGTGTTTGTAACATTTACCACCCTCTGTCTTCCGGCACTACTCCTGTGGCTAGGGAGGATCCAAAGATCATCGCTAAAGGTGCAACAGTCTCTTCCGTTTGCTTCCCGTAGTAACCTGCGGTATATCCTGCCTGGCCCCAGGATCTTATCTATTCCTGATCTATTATCTTTACTAACTAGAACATGAAGTCCAGTTAACTATATAGGACAAATAAAACAATACTTGGAAGATTTGAAACTAATCTCTGAGGAATAGTGTTGATTTAATTTTCAAAATGTAAATTATGCAGGCTATAAATCATTAGTGTTTATCAGTTTTAATTATGCCTTTCTTGGGTTGAAGCATTTTTTTGTTTCTCTTAACATCTGTCACTGTTGCTTCTCAGTGTATTAATAGTTTTGCACCTTTGTCTTCTTACTCACTGGCTTTAGTTATTAAATCTTAGTACAAAGTAATTGTCTAGTGGAAAGAAAATATGATTCATTTAATTTTATTAAGACAGGTCCACTTTTCATGTAACTTTTAATAGGTTGGGTAGTTCAGCAATCAGAAAGCTAATGCTACAAATGTGAGAAAGTCTGCAGATGCTGGAGATCCAAAGCAACACACACACACACACACACACACACACACACACACACACACAATGCTGGAGGAACTCAGCAGGCCAGGCAGCATCAATGGAAAAGAGTACAGTCCTGAAGAAGGGTCTCAGTCTGAAACGTCAACTGTTTACTCTTTTCCATAGATGATGCCTGGCCTGCTGAGTTCCTCCAGCATTTTGTGAGATATCTAATGTTGTAGTGGTTCAACTAGGGTTATTTATTTTTATTTGTTAGATGCAGCACAGGACAGGCCCTTCCGGCCCAATGAGCTGCACTGCCCAGCAACCCTAACTTTATCACAGGACAATTTACATTGACCAGTTAACCTACTAACTGATCCATCTTTGGACTGTGGAAGAAAACCTATGCAGTCATAGGGAGAACATAAAAAAACTCCTCATCGACGGTGTTAGAATTGAACTCTGGACTCTGATGCCCTGAGCTGAAATAGTGTTGTGCTAACCGCTATACTACTGTGGCACTGCAGTAGGTTAACATGTTTCCTGATGGACGTCAGAGAAACAGCCAGCAGACTCCTGTATTAACCACCCATTCTGCGTTCATCACTCTGTCTCATTTCCATGTCTGCAGCTGCTTATGAGGTGTACTTGACAGCAGTGGAGGAGTAAACACAAAATACTCTGCAGATGCTGGGGTCAAAGCAACACTCACAACACACTGGAGGAACTCAGCAGGTCAGGCAGTATCCGTGGAAACGATCAGTCAACGTTTTGGGCCGGAACTCTTCATCAGGACTGAAGAGGGAAGGGGCAGAGGCCCTATAAAGTGGAGAAGTGTTTGTCACTTTTAGTTGAGTGTGTTAAAGAACATTATTGTTTGCAAAGCAAGTAGTCTCCACAGTGTTCACTGATTGTGGTCAGCATTGGGGGGTAAATTCAATAGCATGAGGTTAAGGACAAAATTAACAAATTAGAGCAACCCAGCTAGTGTATAAAGCTTCACAGCACCGGGTTCAGTTCCCCTTACTGTTTGTGAGGACTTTATATGTTCTCCTCATGACCTTGTGGGTGTCCTCCAGATCCTCCGGTTTCCTCCCACATTCCCAAGAGATGCCTATTAGGGTTAAATGAATTGTGAGCATGGTATGTTGGCACTGGAAGCATGGTGACACTGAAAGCATAGTGACACTTTTGGGCATATCTTTAGACTGTGTTGGTTGTTGACACAAATGACACATTTCATTATGTTTTGATGATTTGATTTATATGTGATGAATAAAGCTAATCTTTACCTTTGTGATAAAACACCTTGCACCCTAATGAACAATTGCATCCAGGTTCTGACTTAACATTTGAGTACAATTCCTGGGGGAAATGGTGGAGGAACTCTGCAGATCAGGCAGCATCTGTGGAGGGAAATGGACAGTTGACGGTTCAGGTTTATACCCTTCATCTGGATCCAGTCTGGATGAAGGGTCTTGACCTGAAAAGTCAACTATCTGTTTCCCTTCACAGAAGCTGCCTGACCCACTGAGTTGTTCCAGCATTTTGTAGGACACTAGATTTCCAGCACCTGTGAGATAGGCTGTTCTTTTACTACCCTATCTACTTCTGTTGTCAATTTCTGGAGTTACGGGCTAGCACCCCAAGATCCCTCAGAACGTCACAGCTCCTCAGAGTCCTGTTGTTTACTGTGTATTTTCCCCTTACATTTACCAAGGCAGTGTTCCATTTTGCAAGTATCATTTTGTATTTAATGGGCTGAACAATGGACCTTGTACAATTACAGTCAAGTTCTGACTTAATATTTCTTTGCAATTCCTATGAGATTTGCACACATTGCCTGCAGCAGTGTGCGTTCTACTTTAACCTGACCTCCCAGCAATATATTAATACCCTCTGGTTGATGGTCTCAGTTTGCCTAGAACTGCTGTGTAATATAATTATTTATGCAAAAATGTAAAAAAATACAGTGCCAGAAGAAGATTAGCTTTATTTGTCACATGTACATTGCAATATCAAAACACACGGTGAAACGTCTTCTGTCAATGACCAACACAGTCTGAGGATCGTGCTGGGGGACAACCCTCATGTGTTGCCATGCTTTTGGTGCCAACATGTCATGCCCACAACTCACTAACCCTAACCTGTACATCTTTGGAATGTGTGAAGAATCAGGAGCACCCAGGGAAAACATACATGGTTATGCAGAGAATGAACAAACTCGTTACAGAGGGAATTGAACCCCGATCTTCCAATCACTGTTGCTGTTAAGCATTATGCAAACCACCATGCAACAGTGCCGTACCATTAGAAGTGTAGCTATTCAAAGAAATCTCTAAGGAACAAGCGAGGAGGTGAGCCTGGATTGGGTTACAAATGTGTAATGAAGCTGATATTTTCAGCTCTGTACTTTCATTACTCCAAGACCTGCAGCACTATTAGAAGAGGGGTCAGTGGGGAACTCTGAATTGCAATCTCAGGAAATGCTTCAGAGAGCTGGGAATGGCTGGTAACTGAGTTTTAGAAGCTGAAAGTTTGCTTGATAAAGCTGCCTTGCAGGCATGGAGTTCAGATTCATTTATTTTATCACATATATGTCAAAACATACAGTGAAATATGTTGTTTAACAACCAAAGGTGTTAAACCTAAGGATGTGCTGAGGGCAGCCCACAATTCCAGCGTCAATGTAGATTTTTATAAATAAAATGGCAAAGGCGTTTTAAGTTGGCTTGTACAAACCAAGTGATGCATTTTACTCCCAAAGCTCCAGCAGTTTTAAAGCAACTGCGTTGGCTGACATATTGAATAACTCTAGAATCGTACTAGAGCATCAGGGTCACCAATATAGTTTTCCACAAATAAAATGGCAGATGTTTTACATTTAAGACAGACTGTAACAACTCACTTTATTGTCAGCCAAATGCAGAACTTGGTAGAAACGTTCATGTCATTACCTCATCACAGCCTCTTAAAGCGAACCCTAACTCAATGTTAGTGGTTGTGAATTATGCCTATGTTTCCACCCATTATATTACCCTACACCAACATGGCATGCCCACAATGTTCAGCAGAACAACACAAGCAAAAACTGCAACAGAACAACAGCAAAATAGCCCCTTTCCTTCCTCCCACCCACTCACACAAGGACAATCTTCCAGCCCCAGGGCAGGTTACCTCCAGGCCACTGGCCTCCAGTGGACTCGCGGATATCATGTCTCCAACTTTCCCCAGTGGGCTCACAGACCTGGGGTGGGGGTGGGGGGGTCGCTGACCTTGCGGGCCACCAGCCCTTGTCTTCACCGGTCCTTGTCCACAATCATAGAGCTGTACCAAGTGAAAGTGGGCCCTTTGTTTCACCATGTGTATTCTGACCTTTTAATCCATCTACACTAACCCATTTTACCTGTCCATCTCCTTCTATATTTATCTATTCAGTGCTTCTTTTCCATATGTACCTTAAACTTGGTGATTGTAGCACACTCCACCACCTCCTCCTGCAGTGTGTTCCAGATATGCAGGGTCTCAACCTGAAACATCGAGCATCACTGTATGCAATCTCCGACAATGTAATGGAGGTATGTCCATTTAGAACAGAAATGAAGAGGAATTTCTTTCGCCTGATGGCGTTAAATCTGTGGAATGCATTTCCACAAATGGCTGTGGAGGCCAAGTCATTGGGTATAATGGAGATTGATAGGTTCTTGATTATTTGGGGTGTCAAAGGTCAAGGAAAGAAGGCAGATGAATGGGGTTGAGAGGGATAATAAGTCAACCTTGATGGAATGATGGAGCGGACTCAAAGGGCCGAATGACCTGATTCTGTTTCTATGTCATATGGTCTTTTGATTCGGTGCAGTTTAGATGGTTGCCTGATCACCGCTTGTTTCTCATGTTGCCCGGCTTCCCTTTGCCACTGCTGAGTGAATGATGACAGTAGCCATCTCAACTCATTCCCATGAGGGTTGGTGCGAGTGTGGGTCTTTCATCTTGATTTATGAGCCTTCTGAGAAAAGTTTACACTTGGCTTCATCCTGTTGTTGATAAGCTCCATCATCATTTTGAATTGGTGGTGGCGCAATTGATGAAGACTTGTTCATTCTGAGACGACTAGAATATAAAAGCAAGGATGACAACTAGAATACAAAAGCCTGATATATCTCTTTTGAGTCTGTGTGATTGTGCTTTGATCGATTTTAGGTTATAGTTCATTCACTCTGAGGATCTGGATGCCTCTGGCAAAACCATTTGTTGCTCTTGAGAAGATCAACCTTCACCTTGAGCCTCCTGTGAAGGAACTCCCATGGTGTTGTTGGGAAGAGAGTTCTAAGTTTTACAGTCACATTTCTGTACTTCATAGCCAATGTTTCATTCATTATCTTGGCAAAGAGCCTCTCCTTGTAACATAAACACTAAAGTATTCAGTTGCAATGTATCATTGCAGCAATAGAAGTCGATTGATTTTTCAAGCAGCATACTCCCAACAGATGTTACATTTCTCTGATCTCCTCTTTAAAGTCTAGACAAGGGAATGTTGTCATTTGTTACATTAAGAATTGATTCTCTTTTAGCCTTGTTAGGGAAATAGCATAGACTTCATTTTCTTAACTAAGGTTGAGATTGATTTAGTTTGTTCCTTGACATGCAGATGATGTTTCCTGTAGTGGGGGAGTCCAGGACCAGAGGGCACAACCTCAAGATAAAAGGATATCCCTTTAGAACAGAGATGAGAAATTTCTTTAGCCAGAGGACGGTGAATCTTTGGAATTCATTGCCACAGGCAAAGTCATTGGTTGATAGATTCTTGATGAGGAAGGACTTCAAATGTTACAGGAGAAGGCAGGAAAATGGGGTTGAGAGGGATAGTATATCAGCCATGATGGAAAGGCAGAGCAGACTTGATGAGCTAAATGGCCTAATTCTGCTCCTACAGTATGTCTGGTCTTGTTCAGTGTCTACACAATAATATTGATGTTATGCCAGTCTGTTCTCCCTTAAATCAGTACATTAGTGGAAAATTGGTTTGTCCACAACTATACATGAGAACTCTAACAAAATTCATAGAGCTGTTATCAAAAAAACTTGTCAAATTACCTAACAGCAGTTTTAACAAAGTCTCTACTCAGCCAACTGTATATGCAAATTTGACATGGGAGTAATTGGTCAGGTTCCAGAACAGTCTTTAAACTGTTCTTACTAAACTTTTACAAAGTTAAGTCTCAGATTCTCCTCTTGTTTATGATACAGGACACCTCTAGGTAACGACATAACATATATGTACTTTGACAAAGAATTTACTTTGACTAATTCCTTGCGCTCTAATCTTACTGACTAATCTCCTGTGGGGACCTTATAGAAAGTCTTAATACCATATTAAATGGTTCAATTTTACCTGTTCTCTGGACACATGCAGTCAATTAGCCAAACGTGATTTTCTATTTCATTAATCCACACTTGCTCTGTTCAGTCTCACTTTCTTTGGTGACACAAGGATTCCACGTGGGATGCAAAGTCTATATTGGTTGCAGTAGATGTGAGGGTTGATTAGAGGTTCTCTTGCATGGTCAAAGGCATGGCCAGATGCTGAAGGTAATTGCCTTTTATTTTTGTCTGCAGGTGTTTACAGGAAAAATAAAGAAATACAATTGAATTTACAAAAAAATATACATAAACAAAGATGGACAAAAATAAACAATGTCCAAAAGAAGACAAACTGTGCAAATAAAAAATTACCGAGAGCACGATTTGTAATGAGTCCCTGAAAGTGAGTCAGTAGGTCGTAGAATCGGTTCAGAACTGTGGAGAATGAAGTTATCCATGTTGGATCAGGTTGAAGGGTTCTTCCCGTGACCGTGTGGGTTTCCTCCAGGTGGTCCGGTTTCCTCCCACAGTCCAAAGATGTGTTGGTTAGTGGGTTGATTGGTCTAGAGATAAATAGGCTAGTTGCTGGGTGGTGTGGCTAATTGGGCCAGAAGGGCCCGTTCTGCACTGTATCTGCTTATCTATCTATCTATAAATAAATAAATAAACTACTGTTCCTGAACCTGCTGGCTAAGGCTTCTATACCTCAGTTCAGAGTTGAGATGAGTGAAGTTATCCATGTTGGTTCAGGAGCCTGATGGTTGGAGGGTAATAACTGTTCCTGAACCTGGTGTTGTGGGTGCTAAGATTCTTGTACCTCCTTCCGGATTTAGACAACAGCAAGAAGAGGGCATGGCCGGGATGGTAGAGGTCCTTGATGATGGATACTGCTTTCTCCTGGCAGTGCTCCATGTAAATATGCTCAGTGTGTAGAAGGCTTTACCCCATGATGGACTGGGCTGTATCCACCATTTTCTGTAGACATTTCCATTCCTGGGTATAGGTTCCCATACCAGGCCTTGATGCTACCAGTTCGTGTAGTCTCCACTGTTTGTGACTTGCAAAATCTAAGAAAATAGAGATGCTGTTGTGCCTCCTTTGTGCACTTTCATACTGGTCCCAGGACAAATCTTCTGATGCAGTAATGCCAAAAAATTTAAAGCTATTGCTGCTCTTCACCTCTGATCCCCTCATGAGAACTGGCTCACGGACCTCTAGCTTTTTCCTCCTGTAGTCAATGCTGCTTTGTTTTGCTGATGTTGAGTGAGAGGTTGCTTTTGTGGCACCAACCAGCTGGATTTTCATTCTCCCTCCTGTATGCCCGTTCATCACCACCTTTGATTCAGCCATCAGCATACTTAGATATAGCATTGGAGCTCTACTTAGCCTCACAGTCATAGGTATAAAGTCAGTAAAGCAGGAGCTAAGCACTGACCTTTGTGGTGAACATGTGCTGATGAATCAGAGTGAAAAGGTTCAGAATTGTCTCTGAACCACTCAGAGAATTGTATTTCTTTTGTTCTACTGTGAATGCCTGCAAAAAATTAAATCTCAGGGTAAGTTCATTCGAATCATTGGGAATAAAGAAAATTGAGTTTGATTGACATTGGTTATTTGAGTTGGATTAATTATATTTTCACAGCCACCACTGAATGACAGTTGCAGGATATTAAATATTATAGCTGTTATAGAAAGAGTTAATGTATGAGTTGCATTTGATGGCTCTGGGCCTGTACTCACTGGAGTTTAGAAAAATGATGGGGAACCTGTTGAATATTGAAATGTTTGGATAGAGTGGATGTGGAGGGGATGTTTCCTAGAGTGGATGAGTCCAGGACCCAAGGGCACATTCTCCATTTAGAAGAGAGAGGAGGATGAATTCCTTTAGCCAGAGGGTAGTGAATCTGTGGAATTGGTTATATTTAAAGTGGAGATTGATAGCTTCTCAATCAATCAAGGCATCAGGAGTTACAGGGAGAAGGCAGGAAAATAGGGTTGAGAGGGATAATAAATCAGCCATGAAGTAATGGTGGAGCAGACTTGATGGGCTGAATGGCCTAATTCTGCTCCTATGTTAATGTTTAAGGTATATGGTGACATATACTTACTTTGATAATAAATTTACTTTGAACTTGAATTTCAGACTCCCATCAGATTTGTCAGCATTTTACAATAAACGCTGATGAAGAGAGCTTGTGCCTCACATGTGGCTTTGAAAACTGTGTGAACAGATACTGTAGACGCAATAGATCCTGCAGATGCCTGAAATCCAGAACAACACACACAAAATACTGAAGGAACTCATTAGGACAGGCAGCATCCATGGAGGTAAAAGAACAGTTGACATTTTAGGCTGAGACTCTTCATTAGGATTCCACATATTCCAACTGAGTTGCTCCAGCATTTTGTGTGTGTTAAACAGGTACTGTACAGTATTTATTAAGTTCTAAAGACATTAGCGTTATTTGATATATGTACTTAAAAACATGCACTGAGAGGCGTTGTTTGCGTTAAATCAAATTAGTGAGTATTGACCTGGGCATAGGACAATCATAGCAAGTGGTGCTACGTTTCCAGGACCAACACAGCATGCCCACTAACCCTAACCATATGTCTTTATAATACAGGAGGAAACCAGAGCACTTGGAGGAAACCCATGCAGTCACAGGGAGAACCTTACAGGCAGTGGCAGGAATTGAACCCCAATCAGTGAATCAGCAGAAATAAGTGAATTAATAGATCTGAGAACCATAGATATGTAACTATGGTTACAGTCTTTGATAGTGGGAAATGTAACCAGATACTGAAGGAAGAATGGAAATAGTGTCTTTGGCGATTTACTGTGGTAGGCTCAAAGTTCTCAAAGGCCCAGATATGGAAATATTGACTTGTTAAAGATTCAGAATTTTATCTCGTGCTTCAGATGGAGTCACGGGTTAATTGCATTTTTGTTTTATTGGTGGATGTGTGATTCTAAGTCTTTTAAAAGACGATTTTCCAGCATTCATTTTCTGTTTAATGAACTGTCTTTTGGCAAAGCAGTCACTGTGAAACAAAGTATTGATCTTAATGCGATTTCTATTCAAATAATATTTCAAATATTGGATTTCTGTTTGAGTCAAGAAAATTTCCCAATTACAAAACAGAATCCTCTCACCAACACAGCAGGATAATTTTCCAATAATTCACTCCATTTAATGAAGACACAAGGGATTTTGCAGATGCTGGAAATCCTGAGCAACGCACACAACATGCTGGAGGAGCTCAGTAGGTCAAGCAGCATCTATGGAGGGGAATAAACAGTTGACGTTTCGGGCTTCCTTCTTCTTTCTGGCTTCTGTCCCCTTTCTAGTCTGATGAAGGATATCAACCCTGGAAATGGGGCTGGGAAGCAAGGTGGGCAAAGCACAGGCAAGAGTTGCTGAACAGCAGAATGGCACCAGATGAGCCAAATGGCCATCCCCCTGCTTTAATTATCATCATCTTTATATTACGTGTGCTCACAAACTTGCTGTCCCCCTCACCTTTTTGCTCCTTGTGCTCCTCTCTCTACCTCTGTAAGTTCCTCATTCTTCATTCTGTACTTTTCCTTCCCTCCTTCTCATACTCCCTCTCTTCGCACACAGATCACAAGCACACAT